>NW_019646445.1:142309-159764 GCF_002806865.2 Cucurbita pepo subsp. pepo
ATATTTCACCTCTAGAGCGGCCAAAGAACGTCGACCAAATGCTCTGATACCAAATGATAAGCGCCTACAATGCTGGAATTTGCAAAGCTAGAGGTCCTTCTAGAATCCTTGCAAAACGCTCACAGAGAAAGCTAACTTAACGGATTGATTCCAACCAAGAGCTGGTTAGAAGATGAATGACTCTTAGATCGAACTTGGAATCTATGATGGTCACTCTTAGATACCAAGACAATTCACTCCATAATTAGCTTGATCAAAACTAATTCAATGAATCAGTTTAAACATCAAACCTAAAGCAAGGCTTGAAAAAGAATAACACCAAAAAGATATCAAGAAAACACAAAAGTTTTGTTTGTATTCAACAAGATAACCCTACCATAATAAAGTTCAACCACCAACTACAAATCACTAATAAATGCTATTAAATACAAATTGAAGCAAATAAGGCATTCATAAATTGTCTTAATTGGTAAATCAACTACCAATGACAAGTCTTCTAATCACTTTCCAATGTCACTCACTCCATTATTTTCTTGATTTGATACTTGAATCTTCTTTGTATTGCTTCTTGTAATTGCTCATTCCGGTACATGGAAGTGATCAGTTGTTGGATTCATATCAATATCATATAAGGGTTGTATTTCATGCTAGATCATCGTTATGCATGTCAATCATAATGTTTTCATGCTTCCAGACATAACAATTCTCATCATGCACATTGATATGAACCAAAACACATCAATCATACAATATACTTCAATGAAGATATGAAAAAAATATTGTTGAAATTATCAAAAGATATTTCAATTCATGCCACATTGAACAAGAATGAAGTTTCATGTAATAAATTTTGGGTGGATTACAATTTAGAGTTATTGTATTTCATTAATGTATTTTAAGACTTTTTATTTATTTAGTTTACAATTACATAATGGTTAATTATGGCCATTAAGTATGAATGTTACAACTCTTGGAATGCCTTTAATAGTTTAATTTTGAGGCTATATAAAGCCATGTATGTTGTATTTGTGAGAAGACTTGAAAAATATAGTAAAAGATGCATTTGTGCTCTTCTTTAGCTAATGGCTAAGTTTTTTTTGCAATTCTATGTAGTTTAGGCTGCATCTAGAATCATTCGAGCTTGACATGATCAATCTTGCTTGTGGAGTGATTCGAATCTCAATCAAGTGTTCTTGCCTTGAGATATTCGATCAACAAGGTAATCCGAATCTTATTCCCCTTGTAGTTGATTCCTTATCTTATCATTTGGTATCAGAGCTTCAGGCTCAAGATCGGATATATGTTTCCTTTGCGTTTCTTTTCAATTTGTTTTTTTTTTATCTTTTTAGTTTTTAATCGATCCAAAAAAAAAAAAAAAATCCAATCTGGGCTCTACTAAAAAATTTGAGAGGTGAGAATGAGAGCGTCATTTGTGTAAATGAGTGCAAATAGAGTGGCCTAAAATTCCTTGAGCATATACTCTTGAGAGAGTGTTGTGAGGTCCGTCGTATTTCCATAACTTATTTTTTGCAGCAAAGTTACACAAATAGATTCGAGGACGAATCCTCTTGAAGAAGTGGAGAATGATATGAACCAAGAGACATCAATCATACAATATACTTCAATGAAGATGTGAAGAAAAGGTTGTCAAAATTATCAAAAGATGTTTCAATTCATGCTACATTGAAGAAGAATGAAGTTTGATTGTTGTAAATTTTGGGTGGGTTACAATTTAGAGTAATTTAGAGTTATTGTATTTTAAGACTTTTTATTTAATTTCGGTTACATTTACATAATGGCTAATTATGGCCATTAAGTATGAATGTTACAACTTTTGGAATGCCTTTAGTAGTTTCATTTTGAGGCTATATAAAGCCATGTATGTTGTATTTGTAAGGTAGACTTGGAAAATATAGAAAGAAGCATTTGTGCTTTTCTTTAGCCAATGGCTAAGTTTCTTTGCAATTCTATGTAGTTTAGATTGCATGTAGAATCATTCAAGCTCGACATGATCAATCTTGCTTGTGGAGTGATTCGAATCTCAAACAAGTGTTCTTGCGTTGAGATATTTGATCAACAAGAATCATTCAAGCTAGACATAATCAATCTTGCTTGTCGAGTGATTCGAATCTCAAACAATATTCTTGCCTTGAGATATTCGATCAACAAGATAATCCAAATCTTACTCCCCTTGTAGTGATTTTCCCATATCACACATATTATATCATAACAGTCACATAACATATCACGAGTCATGCCTTCAACCTATCATATCATAAACATATTAATGCACTCAATACAACATAACAATATCATATCATAAACATATTAATGCACTCAATACAACATAACAATCTCATATCATAAACATATTAATGCACTCAATACAACATAACAATCTCATAACAATATCATATCATAAACATATTAATGCACTCAATACAACGTAACAATCTCATATCATAAACATATTAATGCACTCAATACAACATAACAATCTCATATCATAAACATATTAATGCACTCAATACAACATAACAATATCATATCATAAACATATTAATGCACTCAATACAACATAACAATATCATATCATAAACATATTAATGCACTCAATACAACATAACAATCTCATATCATAAACATATTAATGCACTCAATACAACATAACAATCTCATATCATAAACATATTAATGCACTCAATACAACATAACAATCTCATATCATAAACATATTAATGCACTCAATACAACATAACAATCTCATAACAATATCATATCATAAACATATTAATGCACTCAATACAACGTAACAATCTCATATCATAAACATATTAATGCACTCAATACAACATAACAATCTCATATCATAAACATATTAATGCACTCAATACAACACGTGTCAGGGCTGCTTACTTGGTTAGTCTTAGCCGGCATTTTTTCTTACTTGTATACGCCACTTACTTGGTAGGGCTTAGACGACGTTTTTCCTAACTACTCGCGTTCCTCTAAACTTCTCCAAACACCTTTGGGTCGAGCATAGGTGCTTGGCTGCTAGGATGCTACGGTATAACAGGTCGAGCGTGGGTTGTTTTCAAGCTGCAGGCACGTAGGTAATGGATGTGTGTTGCAGGCTTAGGCTAAGAAGTGAGGATATGTGTTCTCCAAATGAAGGTCTAACGTTTTAGACGATCGTAGTGGGAGTCGAACCCATGACCTTCTACATGCTACCATGGAAATCAATGATAACCTGTATGATCAACGCCCTCCTATAGGATAAAGTCATTCCATAGAGCAATAAAAAACAAATTATCAAGTGACACATCCCTAACCAACCTCATGCCTAACTCAATGGTTTCATACTGGAGTTGAAAGGAAAGTGAAAACTTTGCATACACTACATCGACTACCATTGAGCCTACATGCTAACTTGGAAATAACATCAACGGTTTTTCATTTGCTTTAATTATTTTTCTTTTCCTAGAACCTACTCTACCCATTTTTATTGATGAGTAATACATTTAATAAATAGGAATTATGTGAATAAATATCTTATCTTATCCCTTCTTGTTGTTATAAGTGACCAGATGAGATTTATTTTAATACATTTTTTCGCGATTGGATAACATAAATTAGTACCCAATAGTTTTCACAAATCTAGTATACAACATCTAATCATCCACTTTCTCAAGATATTTCTACCCAACCTAAAAAAAAAAAAAAAAAAAAAAANATTCGAACCTATAGGACTATAAGTAGTGAATGGAAGAGTATAGGTAAAGGATTAACCACTTGGGTACTAAAAAAATATAGGTTTTAATCCATTGAAATTATCTATCCAAATCTTAACATTATATAATTGTTATTACACCTATTCGCATAAATAATTTTAGTTGCATATGGTCAAAACTAAAAGATAGAATTATAATACTTGCACATAGATTTTATTAATATCCAAATCAAATAAATGAACGAAATAATAATATATTCAATAAAAAAAATTCTCAAGTGGACATTTGTTCTAGTGGTATGATTCTTGCTTAAGGTGTAAGAGGTCTCGAGTTCAATTCTTGAAATGCCCCAAACATTTTTCTAAACCATGTTCATGTTTATCTTTTCTTATTAATTCTCCTTTCCTATTCCGAGGTACATACATGAAATTGTAGATAGTAATACAAAATATGATATCATTTATAAGTCTTGACAATATATATTTTATATACACGTCCTTCTTTACCATTAAAAAGCTGAAGACAAAGACACATAGGTACTAGCTCTAGTAAGCGGAGACAGAGGTCGCCTAAATCATTTTCAAAATTGAGAGATCAATAAGAAACAAATAAGATACTATTATTTTTTAAAGTTTATAGATTTATTATAGACAAGTCTTATAGATACTTGAGGTCCTATGGTTTAGTGGTTAGGACATTGGACTTTGAATCCAATAACCAAAGTTCAAATCCGTAAATTTTGAAATTTGATCATCGGTCAACTTATTCAAGAAAACATAACATCATCCGTAAATTTTGGAATTTGATCATCGGTCAACTTATTCAAGAAAGCATAACTTTGTGCAACCTGATCTAGGTCGATTTCTTCATCAAAAGCGTCCAACTTAATCTAATAAAGCTAAAGGAAGACTCAATTTTGAAGAAAATGAATTGTATGTAAGATTTTGATCCTTACCCCCAAATTTTACACGAAAATAATTTTCTTCAATAGGACATGTTCTGAGTCTTGTTAACCTTCGTGGTCTTCTATGAAAATATTCCTTGGAAGTGCAAAAATCGATCAAGATATGTTTCTCTTGACAAACTTGCGTGTAGGCTCAGATTTAACGTTCGGGATTTTTAAGCATTCTAAGTTTTATTATATGTAAGGATATCCAATATGATTATGTAATATCCATTTTTAAGAAGAAAATTTTGTTAAGCTTCCTTCTTAGTATCACAAAAGAGTGGGAAGAAACAATCCTCTGGTTGTGATACTAATTGGTATGGTTATAGGAAGAAAAAAAATTGTTAGAATGAGGTTTAGAGTTTGATTTGGAGAACCATGTAATCATGAAAGTGATTAACTATTGGTCTAGTTGATGGATAAAAGCAACCATCTTGAAGAAAGTGAGAATGTTGGAATTAAGAACATTAGTGCCTACATGAATGTTGATTTCATTAAGCTACAAATCCACTAAATGGATTGTTGCTCATGAAAGTTTAGGAGAAGGCTTAGTATGACATGATAAGGTTACGTATGAAATTTAGTAATCATTAGATTATGAGAAGGGACTGAACCAAGGGTGGGTGTAAAATAACCAAAATGCCCCTATAATTATGTACCACTAACTTATGACTTGACTTCTAAATTGCATGACTTTGATGAGGAACCTTATGTCATGGTTTAAAGGAATTATACAAAATTACAAGACCATTGGAATATTCGAGGATTTAAACCAAGATTTGAGGTGGTAAATGACTAACATACCCTTATAAGAATTCTAAAATGTTTTTAAGATTCTAAAGGATTCCAAATGTGAAAGAAATTTCTTATGAGACTCATTTATGATCTTAATGTTAAGTATGCAAGATCTCAGGAGGGTATTAGAACATGTTTGAGGTATGAACGGTAAGAAAAATGAGGAAACTACCCCTATAGACCTTTTATAAGAATCAAGGTTTGTTATGAATACCAAGTGACAAGATGTGTATATGAAACTAATTCTTAAGTATCTTGACTTTTACGGCATATAAGAATAACTATTATGCTTATGCAATATCAGTCTTAGAAGAGAGTTATGTTAAGTCACTCCTTAGTGTTACAAAGAAACGGGAGGAAATAAGACTCTTGTTGGAAATGTTTATGCACCACGATTGTAGGAGGAAATATTCAAAGAAAGCTTTTAGATTGTATGAGCAAAGTGGTCAATGATTGGATACTTTAGCTAGATTTGGAGTCCGTGACTTAAAAGATAAAGTAACACATAAAAACTAATCAAGTCATGATCTAGTTAAAGGAAGAAAACGAGTCACCTTGAAGAAGGTAGGAAGGTTTGAATGAAGGGTGAATGTTATACCTAAGTTATTCTAACATTAATATCAACACGAGATCTGAGCCTTAAATCTACTTGAAATTTTTAAGATTATGACTAGGACAGTTTAGTAGAGTTGAGGTAGACCGAGCCATAGGCACATGAGTTATTAAGTCGGGACTTCACACTCCTTAGCATTTCTGTTAGTGAGTGCAATAGCACTGATCATTAAGAGGAAAGAGTTTGGCCCATATATTGAACATTAAGAGTTTATCCCGATAGTGATTAAAAAGAAAAAACATCCATTCAGGTAGAAACAAGGGTTCCCTCAAACATATGAATCAAGAAGACAAGGTTAAAAGGTTTTCTCTGAGTTCGACATAGTTGTGCGAGTTAGAGTGATGGTGTTGGGCTCACTAATTTCTCACCGCTTAAGTAATTTTCATGAAAAGATATTCAAGGAGGTTTTATAGACCTGCTTTACAATAATATTCATATCGATAATCGGAGGCTAATCAGTGACTAAAAGGATAACAAGATGAGCCCTTAAGCAAACTTGATACCTCTATATAGTGAGTGTTATACCAAACTCTCGATTAAGAGTCTTAGTTGAATAAAAATATTTTCTTTAGACATTGAATATTATAGAATGTGGTCTAGTGAACCATTTTAAATGAGGAACAAATCGTAGTTTGTCTAGACTTATTCGGAGATGTAAAGTTGTACGTTCCCTCACTTTGACAATGTAGAAGGTTTGTCCAAAATTTTGAGTTTGACTCATTCAATACATGCAAGCACAACTCACACTTACAATGGTCAGTGAGAAGAGCTTTCGATGGTTAAGGAATTTGCTAACCTCAGTCATAGTATAATATAAGGATGTGTTATATGATATATGAAAGTTAGTGAAGTTTAATGATTTTATGAAGAAATAACTAGTTAGAGTACTAACGCAACTAAAAAAGTAAACATCGTACCTCATATTTACCAAAGGAACATGAGATTATTTGCCTCGTCCTTAATGTTTAAAAACTATGTTATTTTTATTTTCTTGTTTTAAATTAAATATGCAAGTTCATGGCTTCATTTGCAAATGTTTTATTTCAATGTCCGTAATAAAATTAATGTTAGTATTAGAGCCAGACACTGGGCGGTGTGCCAACGAGGACAGATGATAGTGAATGATGGAATGACCATGGAAGTTAAGATAGGAAATTAGTATGCATTGATTATCATTTAGTAGTTGACAGATGAATTGTGAGATCTCACCTCGGTTGGAGAGAATGAAGCATTCTTTATAAGGGTGTGGAAACATCTCCCTAACAAACGCGTTTTAAAACCTTTAGAGGAAGCTTGGAAAGGAAAGCTCAAAGAGGACAATATCTGCTAGCGGTGGGTTTGAGCTATTACAATGTTAGTCTTCAGGCATTTTAGAGATTCAACCCCACTAGAAATAAAGTTATTCTTTCGAAACCATTTCAGCAAGTGAAATTCTAAATTTACTTTTCGTCAAAATAACACTAATTTCATTATAAATCTCTTGAATTCGGCTAGAAAAAAATATATCAAAATGATCTATATGTTCTAGGAAATTACACAATGAATCTATATCAAAAGGAGTCAAAAACGGATCATAACTTGCCATAATTTGGTTAGTAGCCAAACAAAAACAAAAAGGAGTTTAATTGATATTATCGAGATGATAGATCAAGGTTGAATTGAACAATGAGGAGCAAATTTAGGCTGGTATAAAGAATAAATAGTAACTCTTGCCTAGGCCAAACATATAAGTGACTTACTGTTTCGGTACGAAGAATTATAAGATGTATGATTACGAATGTCTCGTGGCTCTTGCATGTCATAATGTTATGTTATGCTTATGTATGCTACGTGATAACGTATGATGTTATATTATGTTATGCATGTGATGTTCTATTATGCCATGATATGAATGAAATGAAAAACTATGTATGTCATGTTATGCTTTGCCATGTGAAGCCATGTTATAGATTATATGGTGATGCAATATGAAAGTCATGATGATTACTATGCATTCGTGACACACATGCATTTATGCTTTGACTTTAATCCATGGAACCTCATGCATTTATGTATGTAATGTACATTAGGATACTTTCCCATTATGTTATGTTATGTTAGTACGAACACGTACCTTTTATATTTATGTTCATCATGATATCATGTGACTCTTTTCTTTTTGTGGCGTTCGACGACGTGTTAATGTGTTTAGTCTGACCAATTTAGACCCAGGGGTATATACATGAGCCCGCTTGGTGGATCCATGTGTGTGAATCATGTGTGGGGAAGTACCATATATCCAATCCTACCCAGAAATGGACAGAGCTCAAGACCATGCTATGTTATTTTAAAAGATATGTCTTAACATGTATGTGTGTATTTGCATTACTCAACCACAACAATGAGGTTACACAACACGTTCAACATATTTGAATATTATAAATCCATTTCAAAAGTCAAATATTTAAAAGTTCACCCCACGTACTATAAAATTAGCAAATATTTAAACCTCCGATTTATGTTATGCAATCTCTTCCCAACTCAACACGTTGCGATCAACTTTTCGTTCTGCCTCTGCGTCGCCAGGTTTCACTCGCTCTTTGGTTCTTCAATTTTATTCATGTTGTTCGTTGCCATTGGGTTTCAGAAACCGAGTTGACTTGATTCATTTGCCTCCCCTAATCGCATGACGCATTGATGTGATTGTTCTACCACCTATTCTCGCATTGATGTGAGATCTGGTTTGAAGAGTCATGCAGAGACAAAATAGTTTCCACTATCCCTCCAGCCCTAGTGCTCGGCTTCGACACCGTAGGCGATCAAATGAGGTTTCTCCCCCTTAATCTGCCTTTTTCCTGTTTTGGTTACTTTTGGACCATTTGCTTAGCCAATGTTGCGTGATAGATTATTTATTTATATTTTTTTCCTTCCTCAAATAAGAAACCTCAAATATATTTTGTAGATAAAAAAGAAGAAAGAACAGCATAAAGGCTGGGGTAGAGGAATCCTCCTCCCAAAAAGTACATCAATATAGCTTTCCGATCATTGAATGCTTAGCTAATTGTTGCTTGGTAGCATAAGTTGTTAACATCAGGGTATGAGTAGCATGAGGGATCTTTCACTTGGTTTCTTACGCAACTATATTTTTGTAATCTTCTCTATATTATGGTTGTTATGTATTAATATGTTTCTTACAGTAAAGATCTCGGGATACCATGGCGTATGCAAAACATATGCCTAGCATGGAAATTATGACAAGCATTAGTTGAAATCAATACTGTTATGCTTTTACATGGATTTATATGGATCTAATTCGTGCAAGAGATAGTCATCCAATTATTGGATCCAAGAGACAAAATCTTGCTAGCCAACGAACTGCCAGTAGCATCTATTACTTAACTTTCTTCTACAGAGTTTTCTTAGCTTTATTCTTGCAAGAGACTTATGTCGCATAGGAGATTATAGGAGGAAATCCTGTTGATTAGTAACGAACATATACAACTAATTGTTGAAGATTCTCGAAATTGTAGGCCAAATACTCCTAAGACTGCCATTTTGCCGCATCCGACTAATTAAATTACATTGTAATTAACCTCAAATATTATATCAATTAACAGGAAAGCCTAGAATGAGTAAATTCTCAACTTGATATTGGTTGGTTTTCTCTAATTAGTAATTTTGAGACTAGAGATGAAATATCCCTTTCTATTTTTGCGCTGGTATTTTTATCTGAATTTAGAAATGGTTTAAGGAATGAAGATGGTTGTTGTGATGGATGAAAATCTATGATGCAAGGAGTTGGATTTTGTGTTAATTACCTCTTAGAATTTAGGTGTAAGATGACCACTTTGGCTCAAGACTGGGGTGGACATGTTCATTTATTTATTTATATTTTCTTATCATTCATTTTTCATGTCTTGTATAGTCGGCTTGAAGGGTTCTCTCGTATGCTTGGCATTTTTCATGTCTTGTATCATTCATTTTTCTTATCATTCTATTGTTTTCTCCTTTCTTTTTGTGTTTACTGCACATGCTAGAATCGCTCTGTACATGCTAGAACCGCTCACCCTCTTGTTGTACCAGGCCTCTGTAGTCAATGCTTGGCATGTTCCATGGTCCAATCATCAATGCTCCGTCGTTGCCAGGTACACCTTGCGCTAAATGAGGGAAGGAAAGATTTTTTTTGTAATATATTTAATGTGATTGGCTTTAAAAATTGAATGTCATGATACTGTATGATTTTATGCTATGATGTAATCTTGTATCAATGCTTGTCTTTATGTTATGGCATTTATGTTTTCTTTTCCTTGAATTATATAGTAGAGTGTAAGTAAGGTTAAACTTGAAATTGATGGCATGGGCTCACATAGGTTGACTTGGATTTCAAAGAACAAAATTGAACTTTCATTATGGATATATTCGTGACAACAACTTAAGCTAACCAGGTAAGTGGCCTTACTATCGACATGGTTATATTTGAGGTTGACACGTGCCTGTGGTTTTACACGTGTTATATATACTGATATGTGTGAATTATCTGTGAATCGGTATGCTTATTATGTTTATGTTATGTTATAATATGTGAATTGTATGATAATAATTGTGGTACGATGTGTTCAAGGATATGTTTGAGATAGGATACGGGAAGGATGCACAAAACGAAATGTAACGATAGGAGTAAGATACGTTCATGAAACGTTAAGGTTAGGTTACATATTGGAGTGCTATGGATAGGAGAGATTGATGAAAGAATATGGTCAGGATATGGGTAGAAAGGGATAGGTTTATAATAGATTGATAGAACGATAGCGTTAGAATACGTTCTTGTGATGATATGACTAAGGTACGATCACGTAACGATATGACTGTGATAATTTTGTGTAACCATTGAGGTAATTGTTGTATGAATTGCACGTTATGAAATGACATATTAAAAGCATGGAGCGTTATGTTATGTTTTCTAAATTGTATGTATACAGCATGTTATGAATGACATGATATCACGATAAATGAAATGAAATGTAATCCCGTTAGGATTATGTATGATACATAGACTGAAAAATGAGAAATGACATGTTAAGCATAAAAGATGATAGTGAGGTTATATTCATTAGTGATAAAAGTAGAAATATTGGGGACCTCATGCATTATGTGTGCTCATGCATTTGGGGGGATTCCCCTATTCCATCACGAGGGTACGGACGCGTACATCCAATGGCAGGACAACGATTGTTATGTTTTGCATAGTGCTGTTGTGACAGTTACTAGTTCTAACGGGTGTCCGGCCTAAGGAGCTCCAAGAGTATGCTCGCCCGACAAGGAAAGTGGCCTAGCGGTGTGCGAACTGACTGGTGAGCCTTACTCGCATGTATGGACTGTGTATAGAGTATATGGTACACGTCCAAATTACCCGTTAGAACAGCACCGTAGGAAATTAGATTGAAACGATAGGTCTCGTTATTGCATTCACATGTTCTTGCATTTAACCCCCAATAGTGGGGTCACTTACTGAGTATTTCTTTAAATACTCAAGCTATCTGCTACTACATTTTTTAGGTAAAGGCAAGACATTCCTGTATGGCACATTTTTCAGGTAAAGGCAAAGCATTCCTGTACGGGGGTCACTTACTGAGTATTTCTTTAAATACTCAAGCTATGTGCTACTACGTTTTTCAGGTAAAGACAAGACATTCCTGTACGGCTACTACATTTTTCAGGTAAAGGCAAGGCATTCCTGTACGGCTGACGATGACATCGCAACTCGAGACCATGACATATGCATAGGATAGTGGTATTTATTTTCTTAAGCTTAGGCTAGAATAGGATGTTTTTAACTTAAACGCTTATATATTTTATTTAGTCTTTTGTTGCATTGTTTTATAGATGTTTTCGAAACACGTAAGTCCATAGCTGTGTTTTAAGATAGTTTTAAGATAAATGATATGTTTTATGGAATTTAAATGAAGATAAAGATATGTTTTATGGAATTTAAATGAAGTCTTCTGCATTCAAGATTTAGGATATGTATACAGTAGCGATCTTAAATTAAGTAGAAAATTTCGGGTCGTTACAGTTTGTATTAGAGCAAGGTTGACCTGACTCTAATACCATTTGTAATGGCCCAGATCCAGCGCTAGCAGATATTATCCTCTTTGGGCTTTCCCTTTCGGGCTTCCCCTCAAGGCTTTAAAACGCGTCTGATTGGTGAAGGTTTCTACACCCTTATAAATACCCTTATAAATGGTGGTTTGTTCTCCTCCCCAACCAATGTGGGACATCACAAGCCGGATGTAGAACGACGAGTATCAGGACAACCAGCCCATTCAGCATCCGAATATGTGACTAGGAACAGTGGATGGACGAAAGGTAAGACCAAAGTGGAGTGTTCCTCTAACATAGCGAAGAATATGTTTGACAGCAAGAAAGTGATCTGCAGTAGGGGCATGCAAGAATTGGCTGACAGAATTGATAGCATAAGAAATATCTGGACGCGTAATAGTAAAGTACTGAAGGGCCCCAACAAGAGATTTATAGAGAGTAGGATCAGAGAAAGGAGAACCATCAGCAGTCAGGTGTTGAGAAACAACCATGGGAGTGTGGATTGGTTTGCTATCGAGCAACTGAGCACGAGTAAGAATATCTCGAGCATATTTTAACTGACTAATAAAGAGACCATCAAGAGTTGGTGAAGCTTCAAGACCAAGAAAGTAACTGAGAGAACCCAAATCTTTGGTAGCAAACTCAGAATGAAGTTTGCAAGTAAAGCTGTCAATAAGGGATGAGTTGTTGCCGGTAACAATAATGTCATCAACATAAAGAAGCAAATAGATAAGGTTAGATTGCTGATGAAAGACAAAAAGGGATAGTACGACTGCAAGAAAAACCAAGTGGGAGAAGAAATGAGCTAAAACGCTAAAACTAGGCACGAGGAGCTTGCTTTAAGTCATAGAGGGCTTTCTTAATAGACAAACATGAGTGGGAAATCGAGGATCAATATACCCAGAAGGTTGTTCCATATGAACACGTTCAATAAGAGGGGTACAGTAGCAAAATAGGGGAATAGGGGAGAGGGGTGAAGAGTGCAGTAGAAAAAGCTAAAAAGTCAGTGTCGAGTGCCGAGTCCACGAAGGAACCAGTGCACGTTATCAATGTTCTCGACGGGCCTGCCAATTGCATGAAATAAGTGTTTTGTATTAAGTATTTGCCTGATGGATCAGTCGAGTGTTTCAAGATTCGTCTTGTTGCCAAAGGTTATACTTAGGTTCCTAGTCTTGACTACACCGACACTTTCAATCGGATTGTCAAAGTTACCATTGTCCGTGTTGTGCTTTCTATTGCGATCACAAATAAATGGCTTCTTCGATAACTTGATGTCAAGAATGCTTTTCTCAATGAGACTCTTATTGAACATGTTCATTTGGAACAACCTCCTAGATATATTGATCCTTCGTTTCCCACTCATGTCTGTCTATTAAAGAAAACCTTATATGGCTTAAAGCAAGCTCCTCACACTTGGTTTTAGCGTTTTAGCTCATTTCTTCTCACACTTAGTTTTTCTTACAGTCGTGCTGACACGTCCCTTTTTATCTTTCATTAGCAATCTAACCTTATCTATTTGCTTCTTTATGTTGATGACATTATTGTTACCGGCAACAATTCATCTCTTATTGACAATTTTATTCGCAAGCTTCATTCTGAGTTTGCTACCAAAGATTTGGGTTCTCTCCGTTACTTTCTTAGTCTTGAAGTTTCACCCACTCCTGATGGTCTCTATATTAGTCAGTTAAAATATGCCAGAGATATTCTTACTCGTGCTCAGTTGCTTGATAGCAAACCAGTCCACACTCCCATGTTTGTTTCTCAACGTCTGACTGCTGATGGTTCTTCTTTCTCTGATCCTACTCTCTATAGATCTCTTGTTGGCGCCCTTCAGTACTCGACCATTACGCGTCCAGATATTGCCTATGCTATCAATTATGTTAGTCAATTTTTGCATGCCTCTACTGCAGATCACTTTCTTGCTGTCAAACGTATTTTTCGCTATGTCAAAGGAACACTCCACTTTGGTCTTACCTTTCGTCCATCCATTGTTCCTAGTGCCAGTGGCTTATTCGGATGCTGATTGGGTTGGTTGTCCCGATACTAATCGTTCTACATCCGACTATTCTATTATCTTGGTCACAATCTTGTTTCTTAGAGTGCCAAAAAGCAACCTATTGTTTGATGTTCTATCTGAGAAGCTGAGTATTATGTTCTTGCCACAACTGCTGCTAAACATCTTTTGGTTATGCATCATTTGCATGACCTCAAGGTTCCTATTTCACAGCAGCCCTTGCTCTTATGTGACAACAAAAGTGCTATTTTTTTTAGCGCTAATCCTGTTTCTCACAAGCAGGACAAACATGTTGAACTAGATTATCATTTCCTTCGAGAACTTGTTATCGCGGGCAAACTTCGCACAAAATATGTACCTTCCCATCTTTGTTATCGTTGGCAAACTTCGCACACAATAACTTCCATTTCCATGTTGCTGACATCTTCACAAAAAGTGTTTCTCGACCTCTCTTTGAATTTTTTAGATCCAAACTTCACGTTCATTCAAATCCGACGCTTGGCTAGTGGGAGGTGTTAAGGATATTTGACAGTTTATGTTTATTAAAGACAAATATCTAGATATTTGCTTTACCGGCTTACCATATTTGCCCTTTCATTAAAAGAAAATATACTCTATTTATTTATTATTCTTTCCTTTTATTGTTATTTCCATATTATTTGTAATTTAGCCAGATTCTTTATTATCTAAATTATTATAAATAGAGAACATTCACCACCATTTATGTTCGGTGGTTTTAGCAAATATTCTCAGGTTAGAGCGTCATGCTAATAATGTGACGGTCGAAGGTTGGACACTTGCAGTGGTGAATTCAATTTATTCTTACTGATATAAAACTAAACTCGATTGGAGCTACTAATCTGCAATGTGCATAAAACCAAGTTTGTTAGAACGTCGTGCTAACATTGTTGACACTTGCATGGGTCAATTTCATTAATTCTCAATGATATATTTAAAGATACGGGGTTAAAGCACTACAAACTTATAATGACTTAAAGTTTTAAGTTTGTTAGGCATGAAATTATGTAACCTAAACTCGATTGATTGGATTAGGAGCTACTGATCTGCAATGCATAAAACTTATGGCCTGTTAGCTTAGTTAGTTAGAGCGTCGTACTAATAACACGAAGGTTGCAGGTTTAACACCTGCATGAGCCAATTTCATTAATTTCTAATAATATCTTTTCATGATACTAGGTTACAACACTACGAACTTTAAAGATAATGACTTAAAATTAGAAAGTTTTAAGTTTTATTATGCATAAAACCTTTGGCCTATTAGCTAAGTTGTTTAGAATGTTTATTATGCATAAAACCTTTGGCCTATTAGCTAAGTTGGTTAGAACGTCTACTAACAAAAATAGAAGGTTGTAAGTTTGACACTTGCTTGGGTCAATTTCATTAATTCTCAATGATATCTTTAATGTTACGGGCTTAAAGCACTACAAAGTTTAAAAGATAATGACTTGAAGTTTTAAGTTTATTATGTGTAACCTAAACTCGAATGACTGGATTAGGAGCTTAATCCGTAATGTGCATAAGTTTTTAGTAATATTGATTGGATTAGGAAAGATATTATTAAGAATTATGACCCCTTATCATAACCTAAACTCGAATACTGGATTAGCTTAGTTGGTTAGAGTGTCGTGCTAAGAATGTGAAGGTCATAAGTTTGACACTTGCATGGACCAATTTCATTAATTCTTAATAATATCTTTCCATGACAAGGGGTCATAATTCTTAATAATATCTTTCCATGATAAGGGGTCATAATTCTTAATAATATCTTTCCATGATAAGGGGTTATGTTTTGAAAATTTTGGAATTTTTTTTTAGGTGTGCAAATCAAAGAGAATGATGCCCTTGGGTTACGCCAAGTCTTAAATCGAGTGGATTTATTTTTTGTCCCATAATCCCCCATTCTTATACATGTCAGAAGACGTCATTTTAGTAATATCTTTTCATGATATGGGGTTATAACACTATGAAATTTAAGAGTTAGTTTTACGTTTTATTTTGTAACTGGTCAAAATCAGAGGGGTATGACAATCATTTCACCCTCAAGTTACTTTACGGGTTCATGAGAGGCCATGAAAAAATACCTACAACAAAGAAAACGGGAAGACTCACTGAAAACTACCGTAGGAGCCAATTTCAGTCAAGACCATGATGCAAGGAGCCTTTCTCGAAAGGAAGAAGAAGATTTGGGTGGCCGGAGTCCTATTTTTCTGTCATGAACCGAGGAGACCCGCGAGGTAACCTTTCATCATTTTTCTTCTGATCTAAGCCATTTCTTACGAGTTAAGGTCTAAGATTTCGATATGTTCTTCTAGGAAGGATTTCCCACAGTATTCATGAAGAAGCCTAGCCGAAATTTTGGTCTAAAGGCGGATTTTCGAGAGTTCTTCCAAGAACAAGAAGGAGGTGAATGAACCGACTTTGAACGCTCATAACTTAGTATGTGATGATGTGAAAATTCAAGAAAAATATTAGGACGAAGTTTGTATTACAATCTAAAATACTTCGAATAAAACAAATCAATATGATGTCTCGATCAAAAGAATGAAAATGAGAAAAGAGGAAAAAAGTTAATCAGATTCTGTGTTGCGGCGAGCCACGTGTCAACCTGCGAGAGGGAAAGTACGTTGGATAGCTTGAGGGACATGTGTCAACGATTGGGTGGAACAACGCATCAGGCACATTGTGGAGCGACGCGACTCCACTCGATATGCAACACACAACAGGTCTTCCGACCCACATCTGACCTAGTTTGACTCAAAGGATGTTTGATCAGATTCTCATGGTGCTACGTGTCACGGTCATGCTTGTCCAGGGCATGTTGCCCATGGCCGCATGCCCATGACAAGCCAAACCTTTGTCATGTCTTTTCATTCTAGTGTTTTTCCTTTTGTAATTCTAGAGCGTATGACACCTCAAGAAAATCATGTCTAGGCCTGCCAGAACTAAAATGGCCCAGAATGTACTATAGGGGGATATGACTAGTCGTCAACTTCTCCCTACCCAAGGTTATATATGCTAAGCCGTTGTTATCTTTCTCTTGCTTGCTTATATAACGTCTCTTTCTAAAATCTCTCTTTCAAAAATCTCTCTCTCTCCTCGTTTTCTAAAACCTTCTTTTAAAACCGAGGCTAGAGGCTCGACCGTACGTCGCTTGGCCGTAGGCGACGCAAGAACAAATTGGCTTAACTCACTTGTCGCTGGAAAGTGAGTGCCGCACAATCGCTAGTCCGCTGCCTTCGAAAGTGCGATTGTGTCAC
>NW_019646445.1:160589-210121 GCF_002806865.2 Cucurbita pepo subsp. pepo
CTTATGTTCGTAGATGCCACCATAAACTCTCGACTGAGCAAGAGCACTCTGATAGACTCTGGAGCAACCCACAACTTCATTGCTGATCAAGAAGCCAGAAGATTGGGACTCACCATAGGAAAGGACCCGGGGAAAATGAAAGCTGTCAACTCCGAGGCCTTGCCTATTGTGGGAGTTTCCAAAGGAGTCCCCTTCAAAATAGGAGATTGGACTGGAGAGCTAGACCTTATCGTGGTTCGCATGGACGACTTCGATGTGGTACTTGGGATGGAGTTCCTCCTAGAACACAAGGTCATCCCAATGCCATTGGCAAAATGCTTGGTGATCACCGACCGTAACCCCACAGTAATACCTGCAAGCATCAAGTAACAAGGTAATCTTCGAATGATCTCGGCCATACAGCTGAAAAGGGGACTCGCACGAGAGGAACCTACATTCATGGCCATACCACTGATAGAAGAGGCAACCACCGAAGAGACTGTCCCAGAGGAAATCAAGGATGTATTAGACAGCTATACCGACATAATGCCAGAGAGTCTACCACAAACACTACCACCTCGTCGAGGCATTGACCACGAAATCGAACTCCTCCCCGGGGTTAAGCCGCCCGCAAAGAATGCATACCGGATGGCTCCACCCGAGCTAGCCGAATTGAGGAAACATCTAGACGAGTTGCTGAAGGCAGGATTCATTCGCCCGGCAAAGGCCCCTTATGGAGCCCCCGTACTATTCCAGAAGAAGAAGGATGGGACGTTGCGTCTGTGCATAGACTATAGAGCCTTAAACAAGGTGACAGTACGCAACAAATATCCTCTGCCGATAATATCCGACTTGTTCGACCAACTTCACGGGGCCAAATACTTCACGAAATTGGACTTACGATCGGGATATTATCAAGTACGTATTGCCGAAGGGGACGAACCCAAGACGACGTGCGTAACAAGATATGGGGCCTTCGAATTCCTAGTAATGCCCTTTGGCTTGACAAACGCCCCAGCTACGTTCTGCACGTTGATGAACCAGGTTTTCTACGAATACCTGGATCAGTTCGTCATAGTATACCTCGACGACATTGTTGTTTACAGCACAACCCTCGAGGAACACAAAGTGCACTTGAAGTTAGTGTTTGACAAGCTCCGGCAGAACCAGCTGTATGTGAAGAAGGAGAAATGTGCATTCGCACAAACATGCATCCACTTCCTTGGACATGTCGTCAGATGTGGACAAATCAGTATGGATAGCGACAAGATAAAAGCTATCCAAGAATGGAAGGTTCCTACTTCCGTATCTGAGTTGAGGTCCTTCTTAGGACTAGCCAACTACTATAGGCGGTTCGTCGAAGGGTTTTCACGACGAGCCGCCCCATTGACAGAGCTGTTGAAGAAAGACCACCCTTGGTCGTGGTCGAATGATTGTCAAATGGCCTTTGAAAATCTGAAAACAACCATGACGAGGGGTCCTGTCCTCGGGTTGGTTGACGTCACAAAGCCATTTGAAGTGGAAACCGATGCTTCCGACTTTGCTCTCGGTGGGGTCCTTATTCAAGAAGGCCACCCCATCGCTTACGAAAGTCGAAAGCTCAACGATGCCGAACGAAGATACACTGTCTCCGAGAAAGAAATGCTGGCTGTAGTCCATTGCCTTCGAGTCTGGAGACAGTACCTCTTAGGATCGCAGTTCGTAGTGAAGACGGATAACAGCGCCACTTGCCACTTCTTTGATCAACCAAAATTAACAGCAAAACAAGCCCGGTGGCAGGAGTCGTTGGCTGAATTCGACTTCAAGTTCGAACACAAAGCGGGAAAGAGTAATCAAGCAGCCGACGCGCTGAGTCGGAAGGGCGAACATGCGGCCCTGTGCATGTTAGCCCATATTCATTCAAGTAAGATCGATGGATCGATGCGCGACATCATCAAGGAACATTTACACAAAGACCCATCGGCCAAAGCCGTTGTCGAACTAGCTAAGGCTGGAAAGACACGGCAGTTTTGGGTTGAGGGGGACCTCCTGATAACCAAAGGAAACAGATTGTACGTCCCAAGAACGGGAGAACTGAGGAAGAAGCTCATTCAAGAATGTCACGACACCTTATGGGCCGGACACCCGGGATGGCAAAGAACATACGCCCTAATAAAGAAGGGGTACTTCTGGCCAAACATGCGAGACGACATCATGCAATACACCAAGACGTGCCTCATCTGCCAACAGGATAAGGTCGAGAAAGCCAAAGTCTCTGGACTCTTGGAACCTCTACCTGTGCCAACACGACCCTGGGAAAGTGTATCTCTGGACTTCATAACACACCTCCCAAAAGTCGGGGAATATGACGCCATCTTGGTTATTGTGGACCGGTTCTCAAAATATGCGACGTTCATCCCCACTCCCAAATTATGTTCGGCGGAACTCACAGCCCAACTGTTTTTCAAACACGTTGTAAAGTTATGGGGCATTCCGTCGAGCATCATCAGTGACAGGGATGGCAGATTTATTGGGACATTCTGGACTGAGTTATTCGCTTTCTTGGGAACAACCTTGAACATCTCCTCGAGTTATCACCCTCAAACCGATGGACAGACAGAACGGTTCAACTGCTTGCTCGAAGAGTACTTACGTCACTTCGTCGACGCTCGCCAAAAGAACTGGATACAATTGTTAGATGTCGCCCAATTTTGCTTCAATTGTCAAACAAGCTCGTCTACGGGGAAGAGTCCCTTTGAAATTGTAAGTGGACGACAACCGGCCTTACCCCATATTATTGATCATCCTTATGCAGGAAAAAACCCTCAAGCTCACAACTTTACAAGAGAATGGAAGCAGACGACAGATATAGCCCGAGCATATTTAGAGAAGGCTTCCAAGCATATGAAGAAATGGGCGGACAAGAAGCGTCGCCCCCTTCATTTCCGTGCAGGAGATCAAGTCCTTATCAAGCTGAGACCAGAACAGATCAGATTTCGTAGCCGAAAGGACCAGAGATTAGTTCGTAAATACGAAGGCCCGGTTGAAGTCCTTAAAAAGATTGGGGCTACCTCCTACCGAGTTGCACTCCCCGCATGGATGAAAATTCACCCCGTCATTCATGTGAGCAACTTGAAGCCCTATCACCCTGATCCAGACGACGACCATCGAAATACAACCACAAGACCGAGCATCGATCTGAAACAAAAAGAAACAAAGGAAGTGGAAGAGATCCTAGCCGACAGGGTTAGGAAGATAGGAAGACCTGTACGGACGATTCGTGAATTCCTTGTCAAATGGAAGAATCTCCCTACAGAGGAAACAAGCTGGGAACGCGCCGAAGATCTGAACTCCGCCGCCACCCACATCGCAAGGTATGAAAGTAGTCGGTTGACGGGGACGTCAACCAATTAGGTGGGGGAGGGTGTCACGGTCATGCCTGTCCAGGGCCTGTTGCCCATGGCCGCATGCCCATGACAAGCCAAACCCTTGTCATGTCTTTTCATTCTAGTGTTTTTCCCTTTGTAATTCTAGAGCGTATGACACCTCAAGAAAATCATGTCTAGGCCTGCCAGAACTAAAATGGCCCAGAATGTACTATAGGGGGATATGACTAGTCGTCAACTTCTCCCTACCCAAGGTTATATATGCTAAGCCGTTGTTATCTTTCTCTTGCTTGCTTATATAACGTCTCTTTCTAAAATCTCTCTTTCAAAAATCTCTCTCTCTCCTCGTTTTCTAAAACCTTCTTTTAAAACCGAGGCTAGAGGCTCGACCGTACGTCGCTTGGTCGTAGGCGACGCAAGAACAAATTGGCTTAACTCACTTGTCGCTGGAAAGTGAGTGCCGCACAATCGCTAGTCCGCGTCAACATAAAGAATTTCACTTCCTAGCGTGCGCCTCTGGATTTGAACCCATGACTTATCAGCGGCTGATCAACTTGAGCACGCCATGTGGTAGCACCAGGACGTGCGTCCTCTTCTATCAAGCGCGTCCGTATGGGCGTGTGGCATCGTGCGTGGAGCGTCTTTCCGGCGAGTGGAAGCGTGTGTTGCATGCATGAAGGTTAGTTTCCTTTCTGTTCGACCTCTATTTGCTCGATTTTTATCCTGATTCTAATCCTAATCATATTTTTATGTTAATTAGAACCTAATTGGATAAAATGAGTATTTTTGGATACGTTATTTGTGTAGAAACACTAAAGGAAAGTCATGCATCAATCATGTTAGTCACCACACGGTATTTAGAAAGCAATACATGTAGGGATCGCTTGAAATGCATGCATGCTAATGCATTTACCTTAGGTGGTAGCTTTCCATGATTGAATGTAGTTAATTTGATTGTTATGAGTATGGATATACTATGTGAAGTATTATGAGTGTTACTTGAGTGTTGCAAGTATGCTTTAAGCCTCCATTATTTATGTATATGTTTAATTCATGCTGAAAAGAGGAAGAGAATTTGAGAACTCTGCGCTCTGGGAGCTTGATGGATGTTATCGCCCCATTTAGCATGTATGTTTACTTTGTATGAATTATGTATGATAATGCTAGATGACGGTTGTATGCACACTCAGTTATTTTCCATGACTCAATAATATGATAAGCCTAGGGATTTGTGGTTAGAAGTGACAAGTCACTGAGTCTAGACCTAACCTTTCCCTAGGAGCCTATCAGATCACCACGACAAAAAAAGTACCTTAGGAGTATTCTTAGGCTACAATTTGTGTGAACGGTATCTATAGCTTCGTGGGAGGACCAACAGTTCCTGATCAGTTCTCACTACTCCTAGCCGTTTCGCATGGAAAATGTGTCCCCATGTCTTACAGGCCACTAGCTGGGAAAGGAGGGGTCACGCCCGCCAATAAGATGGTCTATCATGGGCCTAGGAGGTACTCAACACACCCCCTGGTAAGATACCATATAGTCTTAGAATGCCATGCAAATGTAGCGCCTCATAGAAAGACACTGGTCATAAAGCTCGGCATAAGGAGCTTTTAGGGTTTAAATGAAAGGATGGAGAACCAAAAAAGCCCCAAGGGCCTAATACCAGAACCAGACGTCCTATAGCCAAAGAGAAGTCCGTGGGAATTTGTTAAGCTTAGATGCGATGAGAGTCTACAAGTAGGTGGCTTACTGAGTATAACTTTTATACTCATCCTAGTTTTCTTATTTTTTTCAAGTGTTCGCAGGCTGCCGGTCGAGGTTGAGGAGCATTTGAGAGCTGTGCGGGCACGGAGGGAATCTTTACGGAGCGTCAGTTCCTTTTCAGTCATTTGGGAGTCTTTTACATTTCCTTGTTTAATTTGTATCCCCTTTGTAATATTTTGAAAAAAATTCTCTTTATTATGTTTTATTTAAATAATATTATTAACTTGTACTTTTCTTTTCTTTTATTTTATTTTCGTCTGTTTTCGCTTTTGCCTTTTGGATCACGGTCCGAGTTTTCGAAGCCACGAAAATTGGATCGTGACAGATTTGATCTTAAGATTTTGGATCACGGTCCATGTCAATTAGGAACCAAGATATTGTGAGATACCACATCAGTTGGGGAGGAGAACAAAATATCCTTTATAAGAGTGTGGAAACTTCTCCCTACTAGACACGTTTTAAAAACCTTTAGAAGCATCCCGAAAGGAAAAGTCAAAAGAGGACAATATTAGCTAGCGGTGGACTTGGGTTGTTGCAAAGATGATGTTGGATGTGGCGTTGCATTGTGACCTTGGCCCCAACCGATGGTAAGATTGAGCCAAATGACTTGGCCTAGTGTAGAGGTAAGGTAATTATGTCATAGACGATTGAATATGCACATGCATTCATCATGTGTGGTCGTACAAACTTAAATTCTGCACAAGTGATGAACGGTGAGCTAAGATAAACTTCACCTAAGATTCGATGAAGCCACAAAGTGGGTGAAAAACGAATATGAGGCTTAGGTTCCCCTTAAGACTAGTCATGAGCGTGTCAAGATTACAATGTCACATGGTTGAAAAGTACAACCGTGACACCAAGCGGGGCTTTGAAAACAGGTTTGGTACCCGGTTCGAGCTCTATGCAGAAATTTACAACTCGAGAACGGGGTGCTTCTAGTATATCCTTTAACAAACATCAGAAAAATTGTTCACCATCGGTACTGCAAACAAGAACTTCTCTTCCTTTTTTTGTATCTACATACTAACAAATATTACCTAGACTCGTTGCTGGATTAATCTCTTTGCTTTCATCATCCAAACTATCTTAAGGATAACTACAGTGCAGGTACCCTTAAACTAAAAACTAGTTCTTCATGGCGACGAGAATACTACTTCTTTTTTATGACAGCTTATGCTAGCATGGTTCTCGGCCAACCAATCCATTCCCAGAATAACATCAAAATCCATCATACTAACAACTATTAGGTTTACATCTAGGGTCTATTCCTGTATTACTACTTGTCCAGCTTTCACTCTATTCATAGAAACTAAGTCTACACCTACTTGGGTACTAACAAATAAGACATGCAATAAGACATGCAATAAGAGTTCTAACTCAAACCTTGCCTGACTAACAAACAATATAGATATAAATGAATCCGTAAATCCTTAATCAAATAAAGTTAGGGTAAAACGCCCCAAGACAAATAATGTACTTGTCACCACTGTGTTAGAGTTTCCAACGTTTCTATTGGTGAAAGTGTTGCCTGGGAACGATCTATATAGGCCTTCCTATACTACTTGGGCCTCATGTCGGGTTAACCAAGTTTTCAGTGTTCTTTTCTAGACAGTTCATAGCCATGTGATCCTCCTGGCCGTACCTGAAGCATGCTTTAACCTGGACTAGGCACCATCTCCAATGTTTCCTTCCACACTTGCTGGATCGAGGTCTCTCGTCTCCTCTGACTCCCTATTGACTCGAATGCTCACCGTCCCTAGGTCCCTATGGTTACTGTCTTCCTTTTGCAGTTGGTACACAAGTGGTTGACGGTGCAGTTCTCTGATTATACCTTCACTTTTGTCCAATGGTGATTGACGGTGTTGTTGGCCCTTGGTGTTTTTTTACTGCTCTCTCCATAGCCTTAACTGCTCTCATGATAGTAGCATAGGTGGTAGGAGCTATGATGTCCAGGCTTAGAAAAAACCTCTAAGCCATCTTCAACTCTATGTCAACCAAATCAAGGGCAAACTACTTCAATCTCATGAACTCTCTCCGGTAGCCAACAAAAGATGTCTATTTTGTGTTAGCTAAGTGATTTCTTATCGTATTCAAAGCTGCGCTACATCCGAATAATATTCCCCCAAAAAGCCTCCTTGAATTGGGTCCATGGTACTACAACTTTGTCAGGGATAAGGATCTCTCAAGTGTCCTCCCAAAATATCTCTGCATCGTGCTGATGCACAAATGATGCACATGACATTCGGGTAGTTCATTAACCAAAATATTGTCTCCATCAATGACAACCATAGTTGTGCCACCATCGGATCCTCTGAGGTCCAATTAAAAGTACAAGGGTTGTACCTCTTGATATCCTGCAGGTACCTCGCCTCTCTTGTTGACATTGCATTGTTGGCCTGTTGAATGGTTTGCATCATGACTAATGACTCTCACATCAAAGTTACTGTGGGGTCCACTCCATTCATAGGCACCATAGGAGGTGCCACTACTACTTTTGTTTGAGTCATAGATCCCTCGCGAGCTGGACTTTTTCTACTTGCCTCATCCTCTTGCAAGGTGTTGTCCTCCTCTACATCCTCTTTTACATCCTATAGGTGACATGATCTAGAACAAACATACATATAACTTATGAACATACTATACAAAACATTATATCACACATATAACTCAATTATTAATAACATTCGACATAATCATTTATTATCTTTCGTATGACATACCTGATGGCGACGGAACATCAGTGGTAAGGTCATGGAACATGTTTAGCCTACCTCATAGGCTAGTCTATAGAATCTATAGCCTTCGAGCTCTCTTACTAACTGTAATAACTCTATTTTTCTACTACAATAAAGTCGTTACTAAATGCATGACACGATTATTAAATTCAGAAACATTCATTTAAAATAATTCAAGAATGATTTCATGAACTTGAACATTCGTAGTAAAATCTTTAAAACGATGAAGAAAACAATAAAGAAAAAAATAAATAACAACACATTTGAAACAGATAAGAAAAATAAAACAATGCCCTGGTCTATCCTAAGGGTTACAAAATACACAAAATGCAACTATTGTAGCACTGCTTCTATGCCTTCCATCATGATGCCATCATTTGTATATGAGTGCCTTACCTTTACCTAAAAATAAGAGTAGCAAGTGTCTTGAGTATTTTAAGAAATACTCAATAAGTGTTCCTAATGTTGGTATCGGGGAATGGAAACACATGGCATATGGTGAGACCTATCATTTTAAAATATCATGGCTGGTCTTAGACAGCTTTCTAGTCGAGGCAAGGTTTGATGTGTAGTACTTCTCTACACACGGCCCACACACGCGAACATTGTCCTACGGGTAGACTCGCATACCCCTAAGTTAGGCTCGTCGGGCTAGCACTTGTTAATGGGATGCCATAAATAACGGAGAGAAAGGGTATGCATAACATCATAGAGAGAACAAATATCGCAAGTCGTAAAGTACACATTTGTAATAATCATAACATGATAGTATCCCGATGCATATGGCTTACAAAAATGCATGAAGTTCCCATAGTTTAAAATCATGGCATAAATTTATTATGCAAATCAAACCTCCATTTATCTATAGCATAGTTAATCAAATTATGCATATACAATTCCTGTCAAATCTTAAATACATAGCATAACATACATGGACGGAGCTGATCGCTTGAAGCCGTCAGAGATGCCATAACGACCACAAGTCGAGCACAGAGATCGAGCCAAGGCACGAGTTGGACAAAGCCGATCTGATATGATAAGAAATCACTATAAGGGGAGTAAGATTCAGATTACCTTGTTGATCGAATATCTCAAGACAAGAACATTGTTTGAAATTCGAATCACTCCACAAGCAAGATTGATCATGTCGAGCTTGAATGATTCTACATGCAACCTAAACTACATAGAATTGCAAAGAAACTTAGCCATTGGCTAAAGAAAAGCACAAATGCTTCTTTTAATATATTTTCCAAGTCTTCCTACAAATACAACATACATGGGTTTATATAGTCTCAAAATGAAACTATTAAAGGCATTCCAAGAGTTGTAACATTCATACTTAATGACCATAATTAACCATTATGTAATTGTAACCTAAAGTAAATAAAAACTCTTAAAATACATTAATGAAATACAATAACTCTAAATTGTAATCCACCCAAAATTTATCACATGAAACTTCATTCTTCTTCAATACGACATGAATTGAAATATCTTTTAATAATTTCAACAATATTTTCTTCACATTTTCATTGAAACATATTGTATGATTGATGTCTCTTGGTTCATATCACGATCATTTGTCGTTGAGCCACAGTGGGCCAGAGATGGCTCATCACGCACATTTCACGTGGCAGGAAGGGACAGTCAAATTCTTGAGTCAACGCACGGGTAATGGGTCAACACATGGGTCTTGGGTCGCCCTACTATAATCGCAAGGTGGGTCATGCCACACTGGTGTACTACGTTTGGGGAATGGGGATGTATGGGCTATGTTTTAGACTTGGGCCGCACAAGAACGGGATAACACTTGACCTGCATCTAGATCCAACCCGAAATTTGACCTGCAGATTCCTTCTCTTTATCCTGACTTTGGGGGGTTTTGTTTTCCTCCCCAGATCTCTCTCTCTCTTCCTCCACGCCTTTTGTGTTTTTCTATGGCCTAGGTGCACATCTTACTCACTACTTGCTCCAGTGATCGTTCTCTTGTGGTCGTGACTTTACGGAACCTATACACATTGGTAATTTTGAGAAAAGACAAGAACCTATAATTCTTTTCTTAAAATTGAAATCAGATAACTTAAGAGAACAAGTTCTTACTAATCGTTTGCGTGTCTTTGTCGACTGTCTCCACCACTGTGACTTCCCTCTCGGTTAGTAATGTCCATGACGCTAACGAGTTGCAGGGAAAGGAAAGAAAAACAAAACAAATCTATTGGAGTTCCTTCTTTTGAGCATGTATGTGTTGTAGGGTGGGAATAGAGGGTAAGTTGGGTGGTTGAGGTAGTGAATGGTAACGGGCTTAAGAGGAGGGAGCGTGGGTAGTTCCATCGCAAGATCTCCGCTGTCTCGCTGGAAATCTCATGGTTTTCCGGGAGATTTTTTTTTTCTCAACATAAATATTACACGAAAAAATAAAATAACCCATATATAAAACCAAAGAAACCCTATTCATATTGTTTAAAGAAATCCTATTAATGCTGTCCAGATATGCTTGTGAATAACTAATTATTGGACATTGTTTGAAGATCTCCTATTGAAAGTCAAAGTGTTGTGGATGTTATTCTTCCTCGTCAATTTCCTTGTCCTCTTTCACAACAAGTTCTGTTCAAATTCGTTCGAATACGATCACTTATTCGAAAATCTATGTGCCACAAAGAAGAAAGAAAATACCAGAAGATTGAAGATGGAAGTTCACTTACAAGATAATTTTTTTTGTTTTTTACCTTTGTGAAATATGAAAGCCGAGTTGATACGAAACGATTATTTATTCTCTTTTTCATATTATTAAAATTTCACCTAGTGGATAAATTTGTAAAATCACGTCTATCTTTGTCACAATTTAGATTTGAGAAATCTCACCCAACCTTCATATAACAATAAAGAAAGTTTTATTTGATGGATAAGATGTGGGACAAAGTAGAAGAAGACTACACAACAATGTGGTATTTGCTACGTATTTTTCAATTCAAAAGAAAGTTGGGATTGATAGATGTCAAATTTAATTTGAATCCTAATCTGTGTCCTGGACATGGGACGTTATGACCATATCATAGGGGATGCAAGGAAATGTTAGAGCAATTATGGACTAAATATGGGTTCCAAAGCCTAATCCCAATCATGGACACAGGTTTTACTAGGTTAAGGAAGTTAGTATTGACCACCTGACCTAGTAGTTTATCGATCATGAGATTTCTAGTTAAGACTAGAGCTATGTCTTGCGTGTGAAAAAGGAAGTGGACGAGCTCATAGGATCTAGTCTTTTTGAAACCGCCTTGAGAAGGATGAAAGACCACATAAGTACACAAGTCAAGACTTAGGCTAAATAGACTAATTAAAGCCTCAAAATTTAGACCCTTATAATACAACCCATATTACCATTTTAGGCAATTGATTAGGCGGTAATCAACCTCGAGAGTGGTGTGGAGGAGACGACATAGAGATAAACTTAGGTTCAAGAGTCTCCTTGTATTTTGTACAAACACTTTTGTCCCGATCTTGTCTTTTGTATTTAAACTCAAACTCTATTTTGTATAGTCTAGATATATATTATAGGTACATTTGTCCCAATGTGGGACAACTTCCTCCTTTTTTTTTTTTTTTTTTTTTTTTTTTTTTTTTTTTTTTTTTTTTTTTTTTTTNCTAAGACTCAATATAAAATCAAGAAAATAAAATCCCTCAAGTGATTGGAGGAATAGAGTTTTAGAGAGAATTCCACCTCAGAGAAAGCGTGGGAAACATTTTAACTCAGTCCAACAGTTATATTTATAAATATATTAAGTAAATTCCATCTAATAATATATTTGAATATTTAATATATTAGGATATGATATATTATTCAAATTATATTTAAATGTTATAAGATATCTTTTATATATATATTACTATTTATCTTTCTCACCTGTCAATACCCATCATAATTTTTGTGATTCCCTTTATCTCCCGTGACATGTCTTGCCTTCTATTCCACAATTAACACAATGAAGGTTCCTCTTGTGAACGATTATAATTACTTCCTCATTGAGGCTGACTCAAAGAGGAAGAGGTTGGAGTCGTCTGTTGAGATCTGCGGTGAGTAAGTTTTCCTTCTCTTTGTCTTTCTCTATCTATCTCTTACTCTCACGGTGGTGTGTATTACTGGCAAAAATGGGAGTGAAAATAGTTGTGTGAATGAGGGGTATGAGATGTACGTTTTAAGGGGAAGTGGGGTCGGTTATTGACGCAAATCTCGCCTCACTAAAAACCTCGAGATATATTGTGCAATATCCGGCGAGTTTTTAAAATTTCTTCCGTTTTTTTTTTAAGAGAATCATTATAGGATATATTGTTCAGGGAATCCAACTAAACTATCAATCACACAATCTTAACTGACCTAGACCTTGCTCGACGGCATTGGTATTGAAGTGGAAGCTCTTTTGACAACATATGAACTGCTAACGGCCTGGAGGCTACCTTTGTCTCACTGAGTTGATACAATCTTTTCACTCTTTGACCTTGGCAGTTTACTTTGCTTACGTAGTGAATGTTCGACGATGTGAATTGAGGCGAGGCCTCATAAAATTATGTTGAGACAATATGGTGATTTCTAGTCTTAACATCATCCAAGGTAGGTTGGTTGACCCATCCCTCGGGACCATAGAGTCACCTAAGCTTGGGGGATGCGATCCTTGTGTCCTAGCCAACTATTAGGCTATTTGTCATGGTCCCACGCTCCCCTATCACGAATGGGTTTACGACACAATGATCCTGTTTTGGAGACCACTGGTCATTCCATGAAACTTAAGTTCACACTACCCTAGCCAGTTTATGCCTAGCTCATTACTAGAGTGGAAAGGGTAGTGGAGGGTCTGAAGACTCCGTCATACTACTATTAGCCTAAAGAACTACCCTGGTCGTCCTTAGTTTCCATGGAGGCCTACTAGGTGCTTAGGAGCTTCTAGATGGTTTAATCTCATCTCTCATTTTCAAAACACTCAGTGTTAGTTCATCGAGGCTAATCCAAGTCTTTAGGTGCACTTAGATATAGACCTCTGATCGTTGGCTCACGATCTTGGGGTATAGGGTTTACAAAAAATATTTTAACTAGGTCAACATGTAAAACACACTAGTTGTAGTGCTCTAATCTTAACTGAGTTCTCTCTTGTATGTTTGCTAGAGAGATATACCTATTAATCACCTAAGCTTGTAAGCCATAATTTAAACTTCGTCTTGGTCATATCTGTGGGTTGAAGAAGTCTATTGGGTTCTAGGGTGGCTAGGTGACTTAATGCAGACTTCTGACTCCGGGCTGTTCTATTTTGACTCATTGGGTTTTTCTTAGTTTCGGAGCACTAGGGTTTGGACCCTCTACCTGTGACCCATGATCCTAAAGTGCTTAGTCTACTGGAGATGTCCTGACCTAGCTCATCATCTAGCAAACCTAAATTTAAGGCCCTAGCTTTGTGTAGATAAACACGCAACACATGAAGAACATACAATCAAACACTCGAAGCTAATACATACTATATCATGCACACATACAAGTAAAACAAGCTCAATGGGGGAGATAACATCTATTAATCACTCAGAGTACAAATCAAAATAGCCCATCCATATTTCTACACAACTGAAAACATTTAAAACATCATTCATCACAAATCTCATCATTGGGGCATTTTTGTATTTTCTTATATCATGCATACCACACTCATTCATGTACCCAACTCATATACTAATCAAGCATATTTTCTTTCTAGCTTTATATAATACATAAAACATCATGGTCCTCGAAAATCTTAACAAATGGAGCATAATGGTAATCTACCATAACAGATTATATTTTTCGAAAGTCATCGTTCTATAGTGGTGAGTATTTTCTTTTGGATAGTTTTAATCTCCCGCAGCGACGATTTTTATTTTCTTTTGGATAGTTTTAATTGAATTCGAAATTCAGTTGTGGTGAACCGGATGATTTGGGTTTGTTCCCCAACAACGAAATTCGAAATTAGATTTCTTTTTCTCTCGTGTGTTAACAAATAATATATTTTTCAGAGGTCGATGTAATACAGTAGTGAGTATTCCCGCTCGCCACTCAAGAGACCTGAGTTTGAACCCCGACAATAATAAGTTTAATTTTCTTTTGACAATTTTCACTGGATTTGAAATTGGATTACTTGTTCTGAATCTTCTATTGATAAAATCTAGAGCGTTAACAATGGATCACTTTTTCTAAAGACGATTGATAAAATCTGGAGTGTAACAAATAATTAATTTTTTATGAGTTGTTGTAGTATAGTGGTGAGTATTCTTGCATGTCATGTAAGTGACTTGGGTTCGATCCCCGACAATGACGATTTTAATTTTATTTTGGTAGTTCTAACGAAATTCGAAATTGAACAGTGGTGAACCTGTCATGCGGTTAGTTTGGGTTCAAGTTGGAACTGGATTGCTTTCCCTAAAAAAAATGGTTTATAAAATCTTGTGCGTTAACAAATAATATGTTTTCAGAGTCGTTGTAGTGGTACAGTAGTGAGTATTTCCACCTGTCACTCGTGTTATTATGTAACAAAGATCATCGTAGTACAAAGGTGACCATTCTTGCATGTCACTTGAGTGACTTGAGTTTGATCCCCAACAATAATAAGTTTAATTTTGTTTTGAAAATTTTAATCGGATCGGATTCAAAATTGGATTACTTTTTGTAAAAACGATTGATAAAATCTAATGTGTTAACAAATATTATATTTTTCGAAAGTCGTCATTGTAGAATGGTGAGTATTCCCGCATGTCACGCGGGTCTGTAGTTCACCCTTTTGAATAGTTTTAATTGAATTCGAAATTCGGTAGTGGTTAACGGGATTGATTTGGTAATAAGTTTAATTTTCTTTTGACAATTTGAAATTGGATTACTTGTTCCAAATTTCGATCCATAAAATCTAAAGCGTTAACAATGGATCACTTTTTCTAAAGACGATAGGTAAAATATGTTCCATTAACAAATAATTTAGTTTTTATGAGTCGTTGTACTATAGTAGTGAGTATTCCTGCCTGTCACCTAGGTGACCTAGGTTCGATCCACAACGACAATTTTAATTTTATTTTCGTAGTTTTAACGAAATTTGAAATTGGGAAGCTGTGAACAACCTGGGTTCGATCCCCGACAACGACAATTTTAATTTTATTTTGATAGTTTTAACAAAATTCGAAATTGGACAGCGCTGAACCAGTCATGTCGGTAGTTTGGGTTCGATCCCCAACAACGGTAGTTTGACGAAAGTTGAAACTGGATTGCTTTTCCTAAAAGTGGTTTAAGAAATCTTGTGTGTTAACAAATAATATGTTTTCAGAGGTCGTTCTAGTGTTTTCCTAAAAAGTAGTTTAAGAAATCTTGTGTGTTAACAAATAATCTTGTGTGTTAACAAATCTTGTGAGTATTTCTGCTTGTCACTCATGTTATTATGTTCCAGAGGTCGTTGTAGTACAAAGGTGATCATTCCTGCTTGTCACTCGAGTGACCTGAGTTTGATCCCCAACAATTAACAAGTTTAATCTTGTTTTGACAATTTTAATCAGATCGGATTCAAAATTGGATTACTATTTGTAACGGCGATTGATAAAATCTGGTGTGTTAACAAATATAATATTTTTTGAAAGTCGTCATTGTAGAGTGGCGAGTATTCCCGCCTATCATGCAGGTGACCCGAGTTTGATCTCCCGTAGCGACGATTTTAATTTTTTTCTGGATAGTTTTAATGAATTCGAAATTTGGTACTGGTGAAGCGGATGATTTTGGTTTGTTCCCCAACAACGAAATTCAGAATTAGATTCCTTTTTCAATTCGGAATTGGATTCCCTTTTCTCTCGTGTGGTAACAAATAATATATTTTTCAGAGGTCGATGTAATACAGTAGTGAGTATTCTCGCTTGTCACTCGAGAGACCTGAGTTTGAACCCCGACAATAATAAGTTTAATTTTCTTTTGACAATTTCCACCGGATTTGAAATTAGATTACTTGTTTCGAATCTTCGATCGATCAAATCTAGAACGTTAACAATGGATCACTTTTTCTAAAGACATTGGTAAAATCTAGAGCCTTACCAAATAATTTATTTTTTATGAGTCGTTGGAGTATAGTGGTGAGTATTCTTGCTTTTTACGCAGGTGAGTCGGGTTCGATCCCTGGCAACAACGATTTTAACGGAATTCAAAATTGGTCATGTCCGGAGGATTACTTTTCCTAAAAAGTGGTTTATGAAATCATATTTTTTCAGAGGTTGTTGTAGTGGTACAATGATGAATATTTCCACTTGTCACACTCGAGTGACCTGAGTTTGATCCCCAAGAATAACAAGTTTAATCTTGTTTTGACAATTTTAATCGGATGGGATTCAAAATTTGATTACTTTTTGTAACGATGATTGATAAAATCTGGTGTGTTAACAAATATTATATTTTTCGAAAGTTGTCGTTCGATCCCCAGCAACAACGATTTTAATTTTATTTCTATAGTTTTAACGAAATTAGAAATTGGACAGCGCTGAACCTGTCATGCCGGTTGTTGGGTTCGATCCCCGGCAACAGTAGTTTGACATGGATTGCTTTTCCTAAAAAGTGGTTTATGAAATCTTGTGTGTTAACAAATAATATGTTTTCAAAGGTCGTTGTAGTGGTACAGTGGTGAGTATTTTCGCTTGTCACTCGAGTTATTATGTTCCAGAGGTCCTTGTAGAACAAGGCCTTGTCACTCGAGTGACCTGAATATGTTTTCAAATGTCATTGTAGTGGTACAGTGGTGATTATTTCCGCTTGTCACTCGAGTTATTATGTTCCAGAGGTCCTTGTAGTACAAGGGTGAGCAGGTGATTATTTCCGCTTGTCACTCGAGTTATTATGTTCCAGAGGTCCTTGTAGTACAAGGGTGAGCATTCCTGCTTGTCACTTGAGTGACCTGAGTTTGATCCCCAACAATAACAAGTATAATCTTGTTTTGACAATTTTAATCCGATCAGATTCAAAATTGGATTACTTTTTTGTAACGACGATTGATAAAATCTAGTGTGTTAACAAATAATATATTTTTTTGAAAGTTATTGTTGTAGAGTGGTGAGTATTCCCTCCTGTCACGCGGGTGACCCAAGTTTGATCCCCCACAACGACGATTTTCATTTTCTTTTGGATAGTTTTAATTGAATTCGAAATTTGGTAGCGGTGAACCGGATGATTTGGGTTTGTTCCCCAACAATGAAATAAAATAATTTATTTATTATGAGTCGTTATAGTGGTGAGTATTCCTGCGGTGACCCGGGTTTGATCCCCGACAATGACGATTTTAATTTTATTTTGGTAGTTTTAACAGAATTCGAAATTAGACAACGGTGAACCTGTCATGCCGGTAGTTTGGGTGAACTGGATTGCTTTTCCTAAAAAATGGTTTATGAAATCTTGTGTGTTAACAAATAATATATTTTCAGAGGTCATTGTAGTGGTATAGTGGTGAGTATTTCCACTTGTCACTCGAGTTATTATGTTCTAGAGGTCGTTGTAGTACAAGGGTGAGAATTTCTGCTTGTCACTCGAGTGACCAGAGTTTGATCCCCAACAATAACAAGTTTAATCTTGTTTTGACAATTTTAATCGGATCCGATTCAAAATTGGATTACTTTTTGTAATGGTGGTCGATAAAATCTGATGTGTTAACAAATATTATATTTTTCGAAAGTTGTCGTTGTAGAGTGGTGAGTATTCCCGCCTGTCATGCGGGTGACCCGAGTGTGATCCCTCGCAACGACGATTTTAATTTTCTTTTGGATAGTTTTAATTGAATTTGAAATTCGGTAGTGGTGAACAGGATGATTTGGGTTTGTTCTCCAACAACGAAATTTGGAATTGGATTCTTTTTTCTCTCATGTGTTAACAAAGTTCAGAGGTTGATGTAATAGAGTAGTGAGTATTCCCGCTTGTCACTCGAGAGACCTGAGTTTGAACCTCGACAATAATAAGTTTAATTTTCTTTTGACAAATTTCACTGGATTTGAAATTGGATTACTTGTGTTCCGAATCTTCGATTGATAAAATCTAGAGCGTTAACAATGGATCACTTTTTCTAAAGACGATTGGTAAAATCTAGAGCGTTAACAAAGAAGTTTTTTTTTTTTATGAGTCATTTTAGTATAGTGGTGAGTATTCCTGCCTGTCACGTAGGTGATTCGGGGTTCGATCTTTGACAACGGCGATTTTAATTTTATTTTCGTAGTTTTAACGGAATTCAAAATTGGATAGCGGTGAACAACCTGGGTTCGATCCCCAGCAACAACGATTTTAATTTTATAGCGGTGAACAACCTGGGTTCGATCCCCAGCAACAACGATTTTAATTTTATTTTCGTAGTTTTAACGGAATTTGAAATTGGACACCATTTCAGGCCCTTAGTTGTAACACCATCTTCAAGTTTCATGTAGAAATAGAGGGGAGAAATCCCATGATCGGATTTGTGGAGGAGAATTTTCAAGTGGCTGCATTATGCGTTGCGCGCGTCTTCTTCCTATCTAGACGATGTCATATAAAAAAAATGACTCTCCATTGATTTTTCTCAATTTTAACTCTCTTACATATCATTTCTCATGAAATATTTTATGGTTCCAGAAACTAGAACATCGACAACGAGGTAAGTACCTATCATGGACTTTTCTTAAAAAATACTTGTAGGAATTACTTGAATCTTTGTATCCTAAACTAAGTATGATTTAAAAGATTATGAAAGAAAAATACCAAGAACCGAAAGTTAAGGCTCTGAACCGATCAAATTGCTCAAGATTAAAATAACGTTAAAAATTTAATTATAAGCATATTATGACATGTTAAGATTATATATGAAATTTGGTGGTGATTGGATAAGGTTAAGTAGCTAAACCAAGAACCGGTGTCAAATTACCATAATACCCTTAAGGTAAGTTATCTTCGGTTCATTCTCTAAATGACCTCAAAATATTATGAAACTTTGTATAGATCTTATTTTATGATGTTTAATGATGTGAAGTTTGAAAGTTATTAGAACACGTTAAGTAGCGAAACTAAGAATTAGGAGGTAAAATGATCAAAATGCCCCTCGGACTTCTTTATGATATCAAGATCTAAACATACTCCAAATGACCTATACTTTTTATATGGTCTATTCCTAAGGACATGAAGGTACGTTCAAGATTTCATGTTGATTTGAGCAATGGAACCTAAACCAAGTTAGGGCCCTATAAACACTTAAAGGAAAGTACCTCAAGGAATTCTTACCGAGTATTCAAGATTTTTCTAGAACTCTATAAAGAATATATTATGACTCTATAAATTTTTAGAATAACTCATGCATGTTACTATGCTTAGTTCACCAGCTTAAGATGACATGTTACAATTTATGCCTCAAGAAATAAAGAAACTTAGAAACTTATAAGCTCTACAACTATCAAGGTAACAAGAATGCTAGGTACTACTCAAGGGTAAGGACCAAGGTCTTCAGACACAGAAACTCAAGAAACTCCTAAGATCTCCCACCGTACAGAATGTTCATGACTTAGACTACGCTACTTAAAATGTATGAAGCCTTGAGTGTAGGTATTCAGACTATGTCGCTTGAAATGTATGAAGCCTTGGACATAGATATTCAAGCTGTATCACATGACAAACACTAGATGAAAGATTTTAGACTACGCTACTTGGAACGTATTAAACCTTGAGCGTAGGTATTCAGACTATGCCGCTTGGAACCCAGGAAGCCTTGGGCATAAGTATTCAGGTTGTATCACAAGGCAAACCATGGATGTAGAATCAGACTACATCGCTTGGAACATAAGAAGCTTTAGATGTAAGTTTTTAGTGATGGTGTTAATATAACACATGCGGAAGCAATTTGGATCTTAGGCACTTTTAGAACATAAATTATAGTAAATAACTAGCATGTTCATAAGTATTAAAACTTAATGAGTTTGAATACTAATCTTTTGTAGTTCAAACTTCTTTTTTCTCACGAACCGGTTTCGAACCACCACTAGTGTCTTCTCCACTATCCTCCGACCCTAGAACGGGATTGTGGAATCCGGTGAGTGACTAAACTTGGGAGGGATTTTGTATATATGAAGAGAGTGTTTGTGAGAGGTTTTTCTCAAGGTTTTTCACCAAGAAGAAGAAGACCTTCCATGTACCATGATCACTCTATTTAAAGAGTCATGTTTGCATGTTCATGCAAATTTGAGATCACCAAATTTTGACACTTAAAATTCCACTCAAATGTTTGGGATTATGTGGCAAGCATGCATGTTTGAGTTAACCAAATTTTGACACTCAAAATTCCACTCAAACTTGTGGGGTTTATTTGGCAAACATGCAAGTTTGGTTAAACCAAATTTTGACACCTCAAAATTCCACTAACATGGATTTTTCCATTAAATGAAGTCAACATTTTGACTTTCTTCATTTTAATTCAACAATTAATTTGAATAATGAATTTCAAATTAAAGTAACATTAAATAATTAATTAAACTATTTAATTAATATTTAATATTAATTCAAATGCCAATCCCAGTCAATTCCGACACATAATTGATTAAGATATTTAAATCTTATTTAAATATCTCAGATTCTCTCTTTTTGTTTAATTCGTAAATAAAATAAAATTGCGGTTAAATATATCGTATATATGTAACGCATATTCCCTAATTTGAATTCGAACACTTCGAACTCACTCGTCACACTGTTCTATGGTTTAGTCCGATATGAGCTAGCAGAGGGACCTAATGGACCTATAGATCATGGGCTCCAACGATTCAAGATTAACCGATTAAACTCATTAACCTGGTTAACCAACATTCGTTAACTACTAGGACACTCCACTATAGCCTAGTAGTTGCACTCCCCTCACTATAGATATATTTCTGTCCATCTGATATAACCATGATTAGTAAGTCGATCCTTCACAGGTTGTTCGTAACTAGAGCTGGGTCAATTTACCGTTTTACCCCTGAAGTTACTTCTTGTTCCTTATGTCTCACTGATCCTCTAATAAACAATTGGTTTGTGGTCCAACCAGTAAACCGAATCCCTCTCAGGCCAATGAGAGGGTGGGGCCCCTTGTTCAAGACCTGGAGTCAGTGCTTAAGGGAACTACCTTTCTTCTATCCCTAAAAGTGGGTAGGAGTGAATTCCGTCTTGCACCCCACGTCCCCAGCCATTCACCCAGTCTTACCCCTGAAATGGGAGGCCTGTTGAGTCGGCGAACTAGAGCCACTCTCACCCATGCAAATCTAAGGATAATTCCGAATAAACAGGAGTTCATGGTTAGCTCAGGATTAAAACCGAGTTACCTAGGTTATCGAATGAAAAGAAAATCAGTCTCAACAGTAAACGACTTTATAAAGTGAGAGTGGTTTTCTTCATGGTCCGATCTTATGCAATACTCATTGCATAGGACGCCCCCACTCACATGTCTCCACATGCACAATTTAGTGATCGCATTGTTTATATCATATACAAAAGTGGGCCGCATCCATAGTGTCCCCAGAATAAGGTACTCAGCCTTATCCTTATACTATAGATCATTTTGACTATATACTTGAACTTGATCCACTCTTATGTCTCTACATATAGTTCAAGTAATCATACTATAGCCAGAGTGTTCTTAGTTTATTGGATTCAGATTAATGATCGTAAAGTTCACTTTATTCAATAACAATCTTTACTGAATAAACAACAATAATTACTTTATTGAAAATAGAATATCTTTTTGTTTACAAACTATGAGTTTTAGGACATAAAACCCAACATTTAGATCGTATCACATGGCAAGCCCTAGATGCAGGTTCAGACTATGTTTCTTGGAACGTATGAAGCCTTGGACACAAGTTGTCAGGTTCATGACTGATAACATAAATCCTATGGGAAGTGTCTTAGAGAATGAACCAAGAACCTAAAAAGTAACCATGAACGAGACAACGATCATGTAAGGACCGGGCTGACACGATGACTAAAAAATGCGGTAAATTTTTCGCAAAATAAAACAAAGGAATTTAAAACATATCAAAATAGAGTTTATAAGTAAGTATTCAAAACACAGAATACTAGTTAAAACACAAAATAAGGAACGGACACAAAACTCTTTAAGACAAAAGGGTTGAGAACGACGGGTGAGGTTAGTCTATGGCATCTACTCTAGAGTCCGCTCCCGGCCTCGACCAGCTCCTTATCACCTGAGTAAAAAAAATTGGAGAATAAGGAATGAGTACAAGACTCAGTAAGTAGGCTACTTGTAGGCTCTTAATCGTGTCCTTGATATACTAGGGTACCACATTCTTTGTTCTTTTTCTTGTTCTTGTTGTAAGTACTTAGGCCCTCTAATTCTTATTTTTGACTTGGGGTTCTTATCTTGATCTTTCTTGAGGACCTTGGTTCTTGAATTTTAAAACCTTGGTTTTCCTTTAAGGGCCTTAGTACTATGATTTTTGGTTCTTGGTTCTTGGTTCTTGGTTCTTTGTTCCTGGTTCTTGTCCTTAGAACTAGGATCTTGATCCATGTTCTAGTCCTTGATTTTTCTCTTGTTCTTGGTACTTTCTAGGTTCTTGTTTTGTTATTGGTTCGTTCTCCAAGACACTCCCTTAGGATTTACGGCACTAGACATGCACCTGACAATCCTGTGTCCAAGGCTTCATGTGTTCCAAGCGACATAGCCTTAACCTACGTCCAAGGCTTTATGTGTTCCAAGCAACGTAGTCTTACCGCATCTTAGGGCTTGCCCTTCAATACGGTCTGCTTAACCTATGTCCAAGGCTTCATGCGTTCCAAGTGGCATAGTCTGAAAACCTACCTCCAAGGCTTCTTACGTTCCAAGCAATGTAGTCTTAATACTGCATCAAGGGCATGCCCTATAATACAATCTGCTTAACATATGCCCAAGGCTTCATGCGTTCCAAGCGGCATAGTCTGAAAANCCAGGAAGCCTTGGGCATAAGTATTCAGGTTGTATCACAAGGCAAACCATGGATGTAGAATCAGACTACATCGCTTGGAACATAAGAAGCTTTAGATGTAAGTTTTTAGTGATGGTGTTAATATAACACATGCGGAAGCAATTTGGATCTTAGGCACTTTTAGAACATAAATTATAGTAAATAACTAGCATGTTCATAAGTATTAAAACTTAATGAGTTTGAATACTAATCTTTTGTAGTTCAAACTTCTTTTTTCTCACGAACCGGTTTCGAACCACCACTAGTGTCTTCTCCACTATCCTCCGACCCTAGAACGGGATTGTGGAATCCGGTGAGTGACTAAACTTGGGAGGGATTTTGTATATATGAAGAGAGTGTTTGTGAGAGGTTTTTCTCAAGGTTTTTCACCAAGAAGAAGAAGACCTTCCATGTACCATGATCACTCTATTTAAAGAGTCATGTTTGCATGTTCATGCAAATTTGAGATCACCAAATTTTGACACTTAAACCTACGCTCAAGGCTTCATGCGTTCCAAGCAGTGTAGTCTAAGTCATGAGCATGCTGTACCGTGGGAGGTCTTAGGAGGTTCTTGATTCGTGGCTAAGGTAACTTACTCTCTTCATGTTCCTCCGTGACTTTAGACTACTCCCCTTAGTAGACCATAAAGGTCACTTGCTCGGTGCATACTTGAACATGGCATCCTGCAAATCTGCAAGGCATCTCTTCTAGGTGAGGAAATCTTGAGGCATGACATCCTGCAAAGGAAACATGGTGCAGGGCATCCCACCTAGAAGAGGAATTCTTGGGCACCACTTGGTGGGAGGTCATGGGTCACTTTGGACATGATTAGAGTATTATCTAACATTCTTGAGTTTCTATTTTTGAGTTTGGGGACCTTGGTCCCTCCTCCTTGAGTGGTACCTAGCCTTCTTCTTACTTGGGTAGTTGTAAAGCTTGTCTGTTGTTGTTCTCGGTTCTCAATCTGTAAGTTTCTAAGGTCCTAAATTCCTTGAGGTATAAGTTGTAACATGTATTTGTAACCATATGAACCCATTTTAGCGTGAGTTGTTCTAGAAGGTCATAGATTCCTAGGGAGTTTTTAGAGGGTTCTAGAAGAGTCTAAAGTCTTATGGTGTTTCCTTAGGTGTTTCTTGTATCCTAACTTGGTTCAGGTTCCAAACTTACTCCAATCAACTTGAAACCTCAAACTTATCTTCATGTCCTTCATAATCGACCTCATAAGAAGTAGGAAATTATCCGGAGCACGTATAGACCTTGAAATCTCATAAGAAGTCCTATGGGCATTTTGGACATTTCACCCTTAATTCTTGGTTTTGCTACTTAACGTGTTCCAATGCCTTTCAACTTCACCAAATCATTAAACATCATAAAATAAGATCTACTTCAGGGTTTCATAGCATTTGGAGGTCATCTAGGTCACGAACTGTAGGTAGATATCCTTAGGGGCATTATGGTCATCTTGAACCATTTCTTGGTTTATTCACTTATCCTTATCCAATGACTACCAAACTTCATATATAATTTTAACATGCTATAATATGCTCAGCATTAAAATTTCATAGGCAGCGGAGTTCATCTAGTTGGTTATTCTAATGTTACCTAATTACCGAGCAATTTGATCGGCTTAGGGTCTTAACTCACGATTCTTTGAGTTTTTCTTTCATCTAACCCTAGTTAGTACTTGGTTTAGGGTTCATATGGAAATCCAAGCGATTCCTACAAGTATTTCTTAACAAAAAGTCCAAGGTGGCTACTTACCTCGTTGTCGACGTTCGGGACATCAATTCTTGAGCTTCCCGTACCCAAATTACCTCAACTTTCCTTTCACAGACTCCTTATTGTGTCTAGTTTTTGGAACCATAAGGTTTTTCATGAGAATCGGTCTAAAAGGGGGTTAAAATTGGGAAAACCCAAGGGAAGGTCGTGTTTTGGGTTGACATGGCTAGTTCAACTAAACCTGCCACGTCATCGTCTTCTTCCTCCAGACGGGAAGAAGACGCACGCGACCGTTGCGCCGCCGTCTGTAACTCACCCTCTCCAGCTCCTATCATGCCGTTTCTCCCCTTTATTCCTTCATGAAACTTAAAGAGGATGTTACAAGTAAGAGCTAGGGATTGATTTCGTACCTTTTCATGAATCGTAGCCTAAGATATTTGCTTCCAAAGTTCGTCTAAAATATTGAGTAAAAACAGATGAATNGGACACAAGTTGTCAGGTTCATGACTGATAACATAAATCCTATGGGAAGTGTCTTAGAGAATGAACCAAGAACCTAAAAAGTAACCATGAACGAGACAACGATCATGTAAGGACCGGGCTGACACGATGACTAAAAAATGCGGTAAATTTTTCGCAAAATAAAACAAAGGAATTTAAAACATATCAAAATAGAGTTTATAAGTAAGTATTCAAAACACAGAATACTAGTTAAAACACAAAATAAGGAACGGACACAAAACTCTTTAAGACAAAAGGGTTGAGAACGACGGGTGAGGTTAGTCTATGGCATCTACTCTAGAGTCCGCTCCCGGCCTCGACCAGCTCCTTATCACCTGAGTAAAAAAAATTGGAGAATAAGGAATGAGTACAAGACTCAGTAAGTAGGCTACTTGTAGGCTCTTAATCGTGTCCTTGATATACTAGGGTACCACATTCTTTGTTCTTTTTCTTGTTCTTGTTGTAAGTACTTAGGCCCTCTAATTCTTATTTTTGACTTGGGGTTCTTATCTTGATCTTTCTTGAGGACCTTGGTTCTTGAATTTTAAAACCTTGGTTTTCCTTTAAGGGCCTTAGTACTATGATTTTTGGTTCTTGGTTCTTGGTTCTTGGTTCTTTGTTCCTGGTTCTTGTCCTTAGAACTAGGATCTTGATCCATGTTCTAGTCCTTGATTTTTCTCTTGTTCTTGGTACTTTCTAGGTTCTTGTTTTGTTATTGGTTCGTTCTCCAAGACACTCCCTTAGGATTTACGGCACTAGACATGCACCTGACAATCCTGTGTCCAAGGCTTCATGTGTTCCAAGCGACATAGCCTTAACCTACGTCCAAGGCTTTATGTGTTCCAAGCAACGTAGTCTTACCGCATCTTAGGGCTTGCCCTTCAATACGGTCTGCTTAACCTATGTCCAAGGCTTCATGCGTTCCAAGTGGCATAGTCTGAAAACCTACCTCCAAGGCTTCTTACGTTCCAAGCAATGTAGTCTTAATACTGCATCAAGGGCATGCCCTATAATACAATCTGCTTAACATATGCCCAAGGCTTCATGCGTTCCAAGCGGCATAGTCTGAAAACCTACATCCAAGGCTTCTTACGTTCCAAGTGATGTAGTCTTAATACTGCATCAAGGGCTTGCCCTATAATATAGTCTGCTTACCTACGCTCAAGGCTTCATGCGTTCCAAGCAGTGTAGTCTAAGTCATGAGCATGCTGTACCGTGGGAGGTCTTAGGAGGTTCTTGATTCGTGGCTAAGGTAACTTACTCTCTTCATGTTCCTCCGTGACTTTAGACTACTCCCCTTAGTAGACCATAAAGGTCACTTGCTCGGTGCATACTTGAACATGGCATCCTGCAAATCTGCAAGGCATCTCTTCTAGGTGAGGAAATCTTGAGGCATGACATCCTGCAAAGGAAACATGGTGCAGGGCATCCCACCTAGAAGAGGAATTCTTGGGCACCACTTGGTGGGAGGTCATGGGTCACTTTGGACATGATTAGAGTATTATCTAACATTCTTGAGTTTCTATTTTTGAGTTTGGGGACCTTGGTCCCTCCTCCTTGAGTGGTACCTAGCCTTCTTCTTACTTGGGTAGTTGTAAAGCTTGTCTGTTGTTGTTCTCGGTTCTCAATCTGTAAGTTTCTAAGGTCCTAAATTCCTTGAGGTATAAGTTGTAACATGTATTTGTAACCATATGAACCCATTTTAGCGTGAGTTGTTCTAGAAGGTCATAGATTCCTAGGGAGTTTTTAGAGGGTTCTAGAAGAGTCTAAAGTCTTATGGTGTTTCCTTAGGTGTTTCTTGTATCCTAACTTGGTTCAGGTTCCAAACTTACTCCAATCAACTTGAAACCTCAAACTTATCTTCATGTCCTTCATAATCGACCTCATAAGAAGTAGGAAATTATCCGGAGCACGTATAGACCTTGAAATCTCATAAGAAGTCCTATGGGCATTTTGGACATTTCACCCTTAATTCTTGGTTTTGCTACTTAACGTGTTCCAATGCCTTTCAACTTCACCAAATCATTAAACATCATAAAATAAGATCTACTTCAGGGTTTCATAGCATTTGGAGGTCATCTAGGTCACGAACTGTAGGTAGATATCCTTAGGGGCATTATGGTCATCTTGAACCATTTCTTGGTTTATTCACTTATCCTTATCCAATGACTACCAAACTTCATATATAATTTTAACATGCTATAATATGCTCAGCATTAAAATTTCATAGGCAGCGGAGTTCATCTAGTTGGTTATTCTAATGTTACCTAATTACCGAGCAATTTGATCGGCTTAGGGTCTTAACTCACGATTCTTTGAGTTTTTCTTTCATCTAACCCTAGTTAGTACTTGGTTTAGGGTTCATATGGAAATCCAAGCGATTCCTACAAGTATTTCTTAACAAAAAGTCCAAGGTGGCTACTTACCTCGTTGTCGACGTTCGGGACATCAATTCTTGAGCTTCCCGTACCCAAATTACCTCAACTTTCCTTTCACAGACTCCTTATTGTGTCTAGTTTTTGGAACCATAAGGTTTTTCATGAGAATCGGTCTAAAAGGGGGTTAAAATTGGGAAAACCCAAGGGAAGGTCGTGTTTTGGGTTGACATGGCTAGTTCAACTAAACCTGCCACGTCATCGTCTTCTTCCTCCAGACGGGAAGAAGACGCACGCGACCGTTGCGCCGCCGTCTGTAACTCACCCTCTCCAGCTCCTATCATGCCGTTTCTCCCCTTTATTCCTTCATGAAACTTAAAGAGGATGTTACAAGTAAGAGCTAGGGATTGATTTCGTACCTTTTCATGAATCGTAGCCTAAGATATTTGCTTCCAAAGTTCGTCTAAAATATTGAGTAAAAACAGATGAATTCTTGTTGGGTAGCCGATTCTAGCAGTTTTTTAGGCTCGATTTATTCACGAAACCTCTTTCTTATTATCCCCTCAAGATAAAGGAATTGGTTTGCAGGAACAACTTTGAGTGTGGGATCTTAATTTTGAGAAACCAAGTTACTGTTAGTTATGGAGTCTGCTGCTCATTTATAGCTTGGTCAATGGTTATATCTGGTAAAACTATATTTAGTAAAGCTATATCTGGTAAAGCTATATATAGTAAATAGCTATATNGGCATCTACTCTAGAGTCCGCTCCCGGCCTCGACCAGCTCCTTATCACCTGAGTAAAAAAAATTGGAGAATAAGGAATGAGTACAAGACTCAGTAAGTAGGCTACTTGTAGGCTCTTAATCGTGTCCTTGATATACTAGGGTACCACATTCTTTGTTCTTTTTCTTGTTCTTGTTGTAAGTACTTAGGCCCTCTAATTCTTATTTTTGACTTGGGGTTCTTATCTTNGGTGCGACCCTAACAACTCGTATCAGAGCTAGGCAAAATTCACCACGATCTGTGAAGATGGAAAGTTCAAAGATTGGAATTGAGAAGTTTGATGGATCCGATTTCGGTTTCTAGAAGATGCAGATTGAAGATTANTCTTGGTTCTTGGTTCTTTGTTCCTGGTTCTTGTCCTTAGAACTAGGATCTTGANGGGGCTGATTCGGTTGACGCTATCCAGAAACAGTGGCGTTCAACATTATCAAGGAGAAGACAACGACAGATCTATTGAAGGCACTGTCAAATATGTATGAAAAACCATCNGGTACTTTCTAGGTTCTTGTTTTGTTATTGGTTCGTTCTCCAAGACACTCCCTTAGGATTTACGGCACTAGACATGCACCTGACAATCCTGTGTCCAAGGCTTCATGTGTTCCAAGCGACATAGCCTTAACCTACGTCCAAGGCTTTATGTGTTCCAAGCAACGNGACTATTGTTGCCGCAATTAGCAGTTCCCAAGGATCTCATAAAGTGAAGTTTGGTGAAATTTGAGATGTAGTTCTCAGCGAAAGTATTCGCAAACGAGAAACTGGAGATTCATCAGGCAATGCTCTCAGTGTTGATCGAAGGGGAGGAAGTAAATCAAAAAGCTCAAACAAACATGGGCGATCAAAATCAAAGAACCGGGGAAAATCTCTAAACAAACCCAACGTAACGTGTTGGAGCTATGGGGGAAAAGGACACTTTCGAACAGATTGTACAAAATTGAAGAAGAAGCAGAATCATAAATCTGAAGATGATGATGATTCTATATATACAACAGAAGATACTGAGGACGTTTTAATCTTTAGTGTGGCCAGCCCAACTGATTCCGGGATTTTGGATTCAGGTGCATCGTTCCATTCATCTCCAAGTAAGGAATTGTTTCGAAATTTTAAATCAGAACATTTCGGGAAGGTGTATCTTGCCGACAACAAAACTCTGGAGATTGAAGGGAAGGGAGATGTCCCCATACAAACTTCAGCAGAAAATTAGTGGACATTACAAGATGTCAGATACATTCCTGGTCTAAAAAAGAACCTGATCTCTATTGGTCAGTTGGACAGCACAGGTTATGCAACAAAGTTAGGGAAGAGTTCGTGGAAGATTATGAAGGGTGCTACGGTGGTAGCACGTGGCTCAAAATATGGAACCTTATACACCACTGCATGGTGTATGAACAAAGCTGCTGTTGTTGAGAGTGCTTCAAATTCAAGTCTACGGCACAATAGACTTGAACATATAAGCGCGAAAGAAGTTTTAGAAGGCTTGAAATCTGTTGATGTGGGTCGTTGTGAGAACTACATTATGAGCAAGCAGAAACGAGTTAGCTTCACAACGACCGCCAGAGAATTGAAGAAAGTGCGGTTGGAAATGGAACCATATGTGGAGCAAGGTTCGACGAAGCAAGTGGGAGTTGAGCTTGAGTTGTAGGAAAACTTACTTAGTGATGTTGTAGCAGATACTCATGAAACTCCTGAGACTACTGCTGAGGAACCAGATGTGGAGGAAGGTTCCAAGACCACAAAGCAAGTGGGAGTTGAGCTTGAGTTGCAGGGAAACTCACCTAGTGATCTTGTAGCAGATACTCAAGAAACTCCTAAGACTATTGCTCAAGAACCAGATGTGGAGCAAGGTTCCAAGAAAACAAAGCAAGTGGGAGTTGAGGTTGAGTTGCGGAGAAAATCACCTAGTGATCTTGTAGCAGATACTCAACAAACTTCTAAGGTTGTTGCAGAGGAACCAGCAGTAAAGCAAGTGACACCTAAATCGGTGTTGAGAAGATCATCCTGTACTATCAGAGTACCAGATATGTATGTACCTTCATTACACTATCTGTTGCTGATGAGAGGGGACCAGAGCCCTTTGATGAGGCCCTACAGTTGGAGGATACAACAAAGTAGGAGCAAGCCATGGATGATGGGACGTCTAGGCTTCAAAAATGCGTTGTACAGAGGCTGAGTACGTGGCAATAGCTGAAGCTGGAAAGAAGACGATATGGATGACTGACTATCTGGATGATTGACTAGAGTTACCCGACACCTCCGATTTTCAATCTCTTGGGTATTTTATTCTACGACGTTTCAGCTCTCAATTCCTTCAGCAAAGTTACTTGAATTCTTCCTATGAAGCTAAAGGAATCCTTAATTTGAAGGAANTGGTGTATGAACAAAGCTGCTGTTGTTGAGAGTGCTTCAAATTCAAGTCTACGGCACAATAGACTTGAACATATAAGCGCGAAAGAAGTTTTAGAAGGCTTGAAATCTGTTGATGTGGGTCGTTGTGAGAACTACATTATGAGCAAGCAGAAACGAGTTAGCTTCACAACGACCGCCAGAGAATTGAAGAAAGTGCGGTTGGAAATGGAACCATATGTGGAGCAAGGTTCGACGAAGCAAGTGGGAGTTGAGCTTGAGTTGTAGGAAAACTTACTTAGTGATGTTGTAGCAGATACTCATGAAACTCCTGAGACTACTGCTGAGGAACCAGATGTGGAGGAAGGTTCCAAGACCACAAAGCAAGTGGGAGTTGAGCTTGAGTTGCAGGGAAACTCACCTAGTGATCTTGTAGCAGATACTCAAGAAACTCCTAAGACTATTGCTCAAGAACCAGATGTGGAGCAAGGTTCCAAGAAAACAAAGCAAGTGGGAGTTGAGGTTGAGTTGCGGAGAAAATCACCTAGTGATCTTGTAGCAGATACTCAACAAACTCCTAAGGTTGTTGCAGAGGAACCAGCAGTAAAGCAAGTGACACCTAAATCGGTGTTGAGAAGATCATCCTGTACTATCAGAGTACCAGATATGTATGTACCTTCATTACACTATCTGTTGCTGATGAGAGGGGACCAGAGCCCTTTGATGAGGCCCTACAGTTGGAGGATACAACAAAGTAGGAGCAAGCCATGGATGATGGGACGTCTAGGCTTCAAAAATGCGTTGTACAGAGGCTGAGTACGTGGCAATAGCTGAAGCTGGAAAGAAGACGATATGGATGACTGACTATCTGGATGATTGACTAGAGTTACCCGACACCTCCGATTTTCAATCTCTTGGGTATTTTATTCTACGACGTTTCAGCTCTCAATTCCTTCAGCAAAGTTACTTGAATTCTTCCTATGAAGCTAAAGGAATCCTTAATTTGAAGGAAAAGAGGTCGTAGATAGGAATTCGACACTTGCCCCCAATTTGAACCCGGAACGAATTTTCTTCAATTGGGAACGTTCCTGAGGCTATTTCTCTTCGTGGTCTTCTATGGAAACATTCCTTGGAGGTGCAGAACCTATTGGGGTCATCCTTGCTTGAAGAATACATGTATATCCTCGGATTGGAATTTTGAGTTTTCCTTGAAGCTCTCTAATGGCGAATGGGATTGAGGGAATTGTTTCTAGGCACTTTCAGGACTCTATTCATTCATAGAACTTGTGGGTAATCTTGTTTAGAAGCTATAGGAACAAGTTTGAAAGGAAATAGTGGAGAATTGCTCTAGAATTTGGAANCAAGAACCAGATGTGGAGCAAGGTTCCAAGAAAACAAAGCAAGTGGGAGTTGAGGTTGAGTTGCGGAGAAAATCACCTAGTGATCTTGTAGCAGATACTCAACAAACTTCTAAGGTTGTTGCAGAGGAACCAGCAGTAAAGCAAGTGACACCTAAATCGGTGTTGAGAAGATCATCCTGTACTATCAGAGTACCAGATATGTATGTACCTTCATTACACTATCTGTTGCTGATGAGAGGGGACCAGAGCCCTTTGATGAGGCCCTACAGTTGGAGGATACAACAAAGTAGGAGCAAGCCATGGATGATGGGACGTCTAGGCTTCAAAAATGCGTTGTACAGAGGCTGAGTACGTGGCAATAGCTGAAGCTGGAAAGAAGACGATATGGATGACTGACTATCTGGATGATTGACTAGAGTTACCCGACACCTCCGATTTTCAATCTCTTGGGTATTTTATTCTACGACGTTTCAGCTCTCAATTCCTTCAGCAAAGTTACTTGAATTCTTCCTATGAAGCTAAAGGAATCCTTAATTTGAAGGAAAAGAGGTCGTAGATAGGAATTCGACACTTGCCCCCAATTTGAACCCGGAACGAATTTTCTTCAATTGGGAACGTTCCTGAGGCTATTTCTCTTCGTGGTCTTCTATGGAAACATTCCTTGGAGGTGCAGAACCTATTGGGGTCATCCTTGCTTGAAGAATACATGTATATCCTCGGATTGGAATTTTGAGTTTTCCTTGAAGCTCTCTAATGGCGAATGGGATTGAGGGAATTGTTTCTAGGCACTTTCAGGACTCTATTCATTCATAGAACTTGTGGGTAATCTTGTTTAGAAGCTATAGGAACAAGTTTGAAAGGAAATAGTGGAGAATTGCTCTAGAATTTGGAAGAAACCCGAGAGTAAGAGACCCAAAATCTAAACACTTATTGCCAACGACTGGGAGCTCGACCTTGCTCGATTCTTGTTACAAACGAATGCCCCAACTTCAGAATTTATAGGGGAAACTTAAACCGACATTGGGAGCTCNGAGGGGACCAGAGCCCTTTGATGAGGCCCTACAGTTGGAGGATACAACAAAGTAGGAGCAAGCCATGGATGATGGGACGTCTAGGCTTCAAAAATGCGTTGTACAGAGGCTGAGTACGTGGCAATAGCTGAAGCTGGAAAGAAGACGATATGGATGACTGACTATCTGGATGATTGACTAGAGTTACCCGACACCTCCGATTTTCAATCTCTTGGGTATTTTATTCTACGACGTTTCAGCTCTCAATTCCTTCAGCAAAGTTACTTGAATTCTTCCTATGAAGCTAAAGGAATCCTTAATTTGAAGGAAAAGAGGTCGTAGATAGGAATTCGACACTTGCCCCCAATTTGAACCCGGAACGAATTTTCTTCAATTGGGAACGTTCCTGAGGCTATTTCTCTTCGTGGTCTTCTATGGAAACATTCCTTGGAGGTGCAGAACCTATTGGGGTCATCCTTGCTTGAAGAATACATGTATATCCTCGGATTGGAATTTTGAGTTTTCCTTGAAGCTCTCTAATGGCGAATGGGATTGAGGGAATTGTTTCTAGGCACTTTCAGGACTCTATTCATTCATAGAACTTGTGGGTAATCTTGTTTAGAAGCTATAGGAACAAGTTTGAAAGGAAATAGTGGAGAATTGCTCTAGAATTTGGAAGAAACCCGAGAGTAAGAGACCCAAAATCTAAACACTTATTGCCAACGACTGGGAGCTCGACCTTGCTCGATTCTTGTTACAAACGAATGCCCCAACTTCAGAATTTATAGGGGAAACTTAAACCGACATTGGGAGCTCCGAAGTCGTCATGAATTGTCGGTTGGATTTTCTAGAAAATTCGTTAGAAATATCTACTCGGATCAGAGCCTCACCGACTTTGGTTTTGAATCCTAGCCGTTGGATGTGATGATTCGTGAGTGTTTTAGAATATATCCAAGGTTCGAGGAAATCCAACGGCTGAGAGTCGAGATTTGAAGGATTTTGTGCAGAAGGTACTGTGAAGGCTATGATAGCAGAATGGAAAATCCGTAATTATCCTTAACTTCAAGGGTATTCTGGTAATTTGCTACTTTTCGAATATTTTATTATTTTCTTGAAAAATCAATAATTTTTCTAAAAATTCTTCATCCCTTCGTGGTCATTTTTTTTTCCTTCTTGAGCATATTGAAATTCCTTCTAGATAAGGAATTAAAAATCTAGAAAGATCCTTGATAATTGAAAAAATGACATTTTCGTCCCTTTCACTTAAGCTTTCATTCTCAATCCTTCTCCAAAGGTCTTAAGTCCTTAACATTACTTTTTATGGTATAGAAATGACTTACTAAGACATTTTTCCTTGTTTAATCCTCATAATTTCCTTCCTTGAATCTTTTGGGTCTTGCGTAGGTGGCTTTCCTTCACTTTTTGGGTGTTACAGATCAAGGACTAGAATATGGATCAAGATCTAAAATATAAAAACAAAAACCGAGAACCATAGTACTAAGGCTCTTAGATCAAGACCAAGGCTGAGACCTCAAAATCCTAGGACCAAGGTCCTCAGATAGATCACGATAAGAATTCACAAGTCAAGAACATAACTAAAGGGGCCTAAGTACTTGCAACAAGAACCAAAACAAGAAAAGAAAGAGTATTATACCCTAGCATACCAAGGACACGATTAAGAGCCTATAAGTAGGCTACTTATTGAGTCTATTATCAACCTACATGCTATCTTGCAAATCACTGACAACCCGCATGATCAACATCCTCCTATATGACAGAGCCATTGGGCAAGACAATCAAATAAACTATCAAGTGACACATGCATAACCAACCTCACGCCTAACTCAAAGGTTCCATACTGAAGTTGAAAGGGAAGTTGAAGCTCTGCAGACACTGTATCGACTACTATTACCTACATGCTAACTTGAAAATAACATCGACGACTTTTTTTTCTTAAAGCACTTGCTTTAATTATTTTTTTTTTCCCTAGAAACTACTCTACCCATTTTTATTGATGAGTAATGCATTTAATAAATCGGAACTATATGAATAAATACATGATCTTATCCTTATTGACAGAATGAAATTTATTTTAATAAAAAACATAATTTTTTCGCGATTGGATAACATAAATCAGTACCCAATAATTTTCACAAATCTAATATATAACATCTAATCATCCACTTTCTCCATATATTTCTATCCAACCTTAAAAAAAAAAAAAAAAAAAAAAAAAAAAAAAAAAAAAAAAAAAAAAAAAAAAAAANAGACTATAAGTAGTGAATGGAAGTATAGGGAGAGGAGTAACCACTTGAATACTAAAAAAATATAGATTTCAATCAATTGAAATTGTCTATCCAAATCTTAACATTCTATAATTGTCATTGCACCTATTTGTATAAATAATTTTATAATAATTAAACTGTCTCGATTTTAAACTAAAAGGTAGATAATAATATTTGCACATGGATTTCTTTAATGTCCAAATCAAATAAATGAATGAAATAATAATATATTCAATCAATGATTCTTGCTTTTGCTTTAGGGGCGAGAGGTCTCAAGTTCAATTCTTGTAATGCCCCACACTTTTTTCTAACATTTATTCTCCTTTCCTAATTGATGTACATACATGAAATTGGATAGATATCGTATCTAAGTCTTGACCATATATATTTTATCTACATGTACTTACACTCGTAAGATCTATAAGAAACAAATATATTATTTTTTAAAGTTCATAGTTTTATTATACAAAAATCTTACAAATATTTGTGGTCCCATGGTCTAGTGGTTAAGAAATTAGACCTTTTCCATATTTAATGTGTTAGAAACTCTCTATAGATACAAATTTGAAAGTGACGATGGTCTTAATTTTGCAATTTGATCATAGTCTGCAACTTATTTAAGAAAGCATAATTTTGTTTCCTTAGGCAACCTGATCTAGGACGTATTAACTCTCGATTTCTTCATCAAAAGTGCTCAACTTAATCTTCTAAAGCTAAAGAAAGACTCAATTTGATGAAAATGGATTGAAAGTAAGATTTTGATCCTTACCCAAGAATTTTACACGAAAATAATTTTCTTCAATTGGATACACTCTGAGTCTTGTTACCCTTCGTGATCTTCTATGGAAATATTCCTTGGAGGTGCAAAAACCGAACCAGATATGTTTCTTTTGAAAAATTTGCATGTAGGCTCAGATTTAATTTTCAAGCTTCAATCTTCTTCCTTTAATAGCGGACCAAATCAGGAAGTTGTGTTTGAGGCACCTTCAACACTTTATTTCTTCACCAAACTTGTGGGTAATCTAGAAGGGGTAGAAGCAAGTTTGAAGGAAAATGGTTGACTATGTCTCTCAATTTTGGAATAAATCTCATAGTAAGAAACCCAAAATCTTAGAGGCCGTAACAACTCATAGTTGAAGACTCGAATTAGTTTGATTCTTTTTCCAAACGAAAACTCCTACTTCAGGTTTTATAGAGGGAACTTAAACTGACAATAAAACTTCTAGATTGCCGTGAATTTGAGATTGAATTCAGAAATTTTTTTTCCATATATATTCTCTATGATTAGTGGGCAACTGATTTCCATTTTGAATTTGGTCATTGGATTTGACGAGTTGTGTCTCTTCTATAAGATACTTGGATTCGATTCTTGTTTTTGTCTTTAGAACTTAGACCTTAAGTTCTATCATAGCTTTCTAAGTTTTTTTTCATGGTCTACCCTAAGAACCTTGGCTCTAACTTGTGTTCTAAAACTTTAGTTCTAAGGTTCACAGTTCTAAGTCCTAAAAACTTGAGCCTGGTTTCGTATTCTAATTTTTATTCTTGTCTTGAGCTTAGTCTTGTTCTAAGTTCTTTCCTTAGTTCTTCTTCTGTTGCATAAGACATTTTCTCTAATATTGACAGTATGAGTAACGAATACGACAACCTGTGCCTAAGGCTTCATTCATTCCAAGAGACACATTTTGTTCTTACGTCCAAGGTTTCTTGTGTTCCAAGCGACATATTCTGAACCTGCCTCCATGGCTTTATGCATTTCCAGTGATACAACCTAAAACCTACACCTAAGGCTTCTTACAATCAAAGCGATGTAGTCTGAAATCTGCATCCAAAACTTTTTACGTTTCAAGTGATGTAGTATGTAGACCTATACCAAATGCTTCATACGTTCTAAGCGGTGTAGTCTGAATACCTATGCTGAAGGTTTCATATGTTCTGAGCCCATAGTCTGAATACCTACACCAAAGGTCTCATACATTGTAAGTGATTTAGTCTGAAATCTACATCCAATACTTTTTACCTTCCAAGCATCGCAGTCTGCAAACCTACATCCAAAATTTGTTACATTTCAAGTGATGTAGTATGAGTCATGAACATATTGTACCATAGGACATGAGAACCTTGGTCCTTTATTCTGGAGTGGTACCAAGCATTCTTCTTTTCTTAATTCTTATACGCCTTGTGTTGGTCTTTTCCTTGGTTCTTGTCCTTAGAACATTCCATTAGTTTCATTTATTCTTAGGTTCTTAATCATTGATGCTTAAATCATCAAATACTTTCTTATGGCCTACATAAATCTCATAAATTAAGAACTCATCATAATAACGGATCTCGATTAGAGTCAGAAGGATTATTTCCTTTAAGCCATAACTTTTCCCCTAATTTGGTTTTGGTTCTAAATTTGATCTAAGTAACTTAAACTCCAATATATAGATCTTATGTCCTCCTGCATAAACCTTTATTAAAGTCTTAAGTTATTTAAGGGTATGTGACTTTAAAATATCTAAAGGTAACCTAAAGGCATTTTAGTCATTTTATCTATAAGTCTTGATTTAGCTTTTAAACATGTTCTAATTATTTTGAAACTTTACATAATCTTTGATCACCGTGAAACAAGGTCGATTACAAATTTTCATGTTATTTAGAGGTCATTTAGGTCTTGAACAGAAGGCAACCCTCATGGGGCATTTTGGTCATTTGCATCAATTATTGGTTTAGCCAATTATCTTTATCCAATGACTACATTTAATATATGCTCTTAACATGTCATATTATCTCCAGCCTTAAAATTTCATGGACAACCGTGTTCATTTAGTGAATTATTTTTTATGTTTCTTGTTTATGAAGAAAAACGCTGACCTTAACTTATGGTTCTTAGTATTTTTCTTTCATATTCCCTTAATTCATGCTTAACTTAAGGTTCATACTAGAAATCAAACGGTTCCTATAAGTATTTCTTAAGAAAAGTTCTAGATGACTTTATACCTCATCATTGGTGTTTGGGACCTCCGTTTTCGAGCTTTCAATACCTAATGACTCCAAATTTTCTTTGACAAACTCTTTAAAGTGTATAGTTTCTAGAACCATAAATTTTCTTTTCAAAGAATGAATCAATTAGAATGTTAAAATTTAGAATAAAAACTAATGGAGTACTGGATTTCAGGCTTGCGTGGCCGCCTTAGTTGAATCACTCACGCCATTCTTTTCTCCCTTTGAAAGAAAGAAGATACGTGTGAACCGTTGTGCGGCTGTTTGAAAATAAATCATATTAGCATTGTTTTGAGAATTTCTCCCCTCAATTTCATGAAACTTAGAAGATAGAATTTCAAGGTAGATCTAGGGACTAACTTCTTACCATCAAGTGTAATGTCGCTTAAGTTATAGCTTGTCGAATTTGGATAAAATAGGGTTCCGCGTATGGAGTAAACCCACTGGATTTTCTAATTTGTTGAAACAATTGAGGTACTTTTAGGCCATGATTTCTTCACAAAAGTTCGTCCTTATTCTTCCCTCGAGCTTAAAATTCATTTTGAGGGGACAAATTTGTGTGTGGACTTAATTTTGGATTTCTTCCCTCGGTCTGCAACTCAACCCATAACGGGAAAATGACATATCTTGAGCAGCTAGATCCTTACATCGTTAGGGCATGACTCCTTCGTGAACATTGTTTTGATGGTGTTACTATAACACCTGCAGAAGCAATTTGGATCTTAGGTACTCTAAGTACATCAATTATAGTAAATTAGCTAGCATGTTCAAAAGCATTAAAACTCAATGAGTTTGAATACTAACCTTTTGTAGTTCAAATTCCTTTTTTCTCACAAATGGTTTCGAACCACCATAAGTGTCTTCCCTACTATTCTCCGGCTTTAGAACGAGATTGTAGAATCCGGTGAGTGATGAACTTGATAGGAATTTAGTATATGTAAAGAGAGAGTTTTGACAGATTTTTTCAAAATTTTTCAAGAATAATTTTCATGTAACTTGATCACTCTATTTATAGAGTCATATTTGCATGTTCATGCAAATTTGAGATTATCAAATTTTTGACACTCAAAATTCCACTCAAATTTGTCGGATTATGTGTCAAGCATGCAAGTTTGAGTTAACTAAATTTTGACACTCAAAATTCCACTCAAATTTGGAAGGTTTATTTGGCAAACATGCAAATTTGGTTTCTATGTTCTATTATATAGTCCTGGAATCTTAAGTCCATATACTCTCCACCTCGATCTATCAAAGTGTTTTAATAGTTTTTCCTAAAAGATTCTCAACCTCACTCTTATACTTTCTAAACTTTTCAAGAGCTTCGAACTTGTGATACATTAGGTAATATAGCCCTACCTTGAATAATTATCAATAAAACTGATGAAATATTCATACCCGCCTCGTGCTTTGACATTCATTGGACCACAAAGATCTGTATGTACGAGGTCTAAGATTTCTTTGTCTCTATAACCTTTTTTAGAAAGGTCGTTTAGTAATTTTACCCTCAAGACATGACTCACATGGAGGTAAAAAGTTGCTTCTAACTAATTTAGAAGTCACCTTTTAACCAATCTCCCAATCCTATTGAGATTAATGTGGCATAGTAAGTGCCAAAGATAGGTATTAGGAGAAATCTTTTGTCATTTATTTTGAGTTTCAGCTGTTTTAAACATCACGGTATTTAAATAGCTTTTGTTTCGCTCGGTTTTAACATATATAAGTTATTTTCTAGTTTTGCAGAACAAATATGAATACCTCTTTTTCAAATGAACACTTCATTGATTTGAAAAGATACTTTATACAATTGTTCTAATAAACAAGAGATAGATATTAGATTTCTTTTTATTCCAGGAACAAAAAGTACATTATCTAATATAATGAATCTATGTCCAAAAAAACAACTTTAAATTTCCTACTGATCTTGCTAAGACAACTTCTCCTGTACCAACCCTGAGTGTTATCTTGCGCAAGCATTCTCTAGGAACTAGTTTCCTGCAAAAAAAAAAAAAAAAAAAAAAAAAAAAAAAAAAANGGTCTAAGATTTCTTTGTCTCTATAACCTTTTTTAGAAAGGTCGTTTAGTAATTTTACCCTCAAGACATGACTCACATGGAGGTAAAAAGTTGCTTCTAACTAATTTAGAAGTCACCTTTTAACCAATCTCCCAATCCTATTGAGATTAATGTGGCATAGTAAGTGCCAAAGATAGGTATTAGGAGAAATCTTTTGTCATTTNCCTCTGAATCCAATATCCAGGTTAAGTGATCATACTCTACTAAACATATTTCTACAACTAGTAAATCATATTTACTATGTTGTGCCTTTTCAGCTTTCTTCTCTACAAGGTATTTTGGGCAGTCACTTTTCCTGTGCTCGTTTTCATTGCAATGGAAACATTTTTCATTATCTGCATGTTGAACCTTGCGTTTGCAGTCAGTAGGAATCTTATCTTTCCCCTTACCCTTTTTGTAATATGCATCCCAAACTGTTCAGTTTGCATTTGAGCTAGGGTTTAGGGGACATTTCTCAGCTAAAACAAACCTTAAATCATCATTTGCAAGTATTGTGTTTAGGTTTGATTTCCTTGTTGGATAATTGTTGCCGTTTAATTTCTCAGAAACGAGTAATTGTACTATTGAGCTTGACATGCTAAGATTTAAAACAAATTCTATTAGTGAATTGACTTAATCCTTTGTTTTTTTTTTTTTTTTTTTAGCAAATGTAATAATGTACCCAAAATTTATTAATTTGCAACGACACTTTAGTGAGTTAGAGCAACTGCTACGGAGGGGCAGTCAATCACTCCACTAAATCAAGACATTCTTGACTTAAACACTAATCCCAGAATAACTCTTATTTCTATAGTCTTTTAGTTATCGCCACTTTGGTCAAGAATATACTAACTCTTAGTAATTCTTCATAAGTGTGACCTGCCATTTTCAAACCTCAGAGATCGGCCCCAACAATGTTATCGAATGAGAAAACCAAAGTTGGGAATGGACCTAAGAAATTCTATCCATTTATGGAGTTCGTGTAGTTCCGACTCCCATGTTACGACCCTCTGAATGGGTAGTTGCTCTAGGGCAACATGCAGGCGGAACATGGGAATCTCACGGTGCAACCTAGAGGTGGAGACCATAACATGTGTTGATATACTTCCTTCTCCCACTTACTATAAATATTTTCTCTATTCACCTTGTTATTCACTCATGCAAATACCTTCCGAATGAAGGCCGCTCCCAGGGCGACACGAGGCCGAGCATGAATCTCACAGTGTGAATTTTCCAGAGAGCGTAAAAAGAAAACGATGTATTCTCATATACCTTTTTCTTCCCACTAAGTATTTTAGACGGTTGGGTATACTTATTACTTAGGTATATTTCGGCCAATTAAATATAACCTAAGTCTAGGTGATTTTGTCAAGTATAACATTTATACTGATTTTTACCTATGATGTCTAGGTGATTTTTTATTTTTTAAAAAAATCCTTACATCACTCACGCATGCTCATAAAATTGGGCTAACTAAGCTCAAGTACTGGCCCGATCTCCAGGTAGTAGGTGTCCTGTAAACCGTCAACTTAAGTACCTCTAGTCTTAGACAAGATTGTGTCAGGTGAGATTTCTTGTAACCACAGTTTTACAAGATATCGACCTATTTTAACTATTAAAATTGATCGTGCTTGGTTGTTAATCTTAAGTGAGGATGCATTTATCTTTGTTATAGATTTTAACGTCTATCTCGTTTTATGACGTTGAAAATAACCTATAACATGCATCTAACATGCTTTATATAACAATTATATAATCATCCATTCCATGCAATAATATAACAATTTATATCTATCGCTCATGGAACCCTAAACATGCATACTATACATTATAACACTTATAACATACTTGGAATGCATGAAACATGCTTAGCCTATGTTGGGATTTTAAACCTATATGACATACTTTATGCATATACATTTTCTATTTAATTAAAACATACATTCANCTCATGATGCATAATTAATTGAACACACTAAAGTGGATTAGTTTTGACATTTTAAAGCAAGCAATTAACTTCATTATTTCATTAATAATTAAAAATAACTTGAACCGCTCCCGAGGATCACGAACTGGTCGAACCATCCCTTAAAAATGTTGAACCGGATCCCAACTGACAGAAAAACACTCGAACTGCCTCATCCATCTTCTTCCTCGGTTCAGCTTGCTATCTCTTCCATTTTCGATTAATTACAACCTAAAATGGACTCTAATGACTCAATAAAAATTACATACCTTTCTTCACTCATTAAAGCCCATGCACATTAGGCCAATTGCAATAATTGTATCACATGGAAGCATAAAAAATGCCAAAAACCATAAACATCCACTTTAGCAACAACAATTTTCATTCATGAAATGGTACCCACCATGCTCAAATTAATGTAAATAAAGTGCCTAAAACCTTGCTCTGATACCAATTGATGGTGTTACTATAACACGTGCGGAAGCAATTTGGATCTTAGGCACTTTAAGTACATCAATTATAGTAAATTAGCTAGCATGTTCAAAAGCATTAAAACTCAATGAGTTTGAATACTAACCTTTTGTAGTTCAAATTCCTTTTTCCTCACGAACGGTTTCGAACCACCACTAGTGTCTTCCCTACTGTTCTCCGACCTTAGAACAAAATTGTGGAATCCGGTGAATGATGAAACTTGATAGGAATTTAGTATATGTAAAGAGAGAGTTAAAAGAGATTTCTTTAGTCATATTTGCAGATTCATACAAATTTGAGATTACCAAATCTTGACACTCAAAATTTCCCTCAAATATGTGGGATTATGTGGCAAGCATGCAAGTTTGAGTTAACCAAATTTTGACACTCAAAATTACACTCAAATTTGTGGGGTTTATTTGGCAAACATGCATGTTTTGTTAAACCAAATTTTGGCACTCAAAATTCCACTCAAATTTGTTGGAGTATATGGAAAACATGCAAGTTTGGTTAAACCATATTGACACTCAATGTTCCACTAATTCAAACATGGATTTTTCCATGAGGGGAAAGTCAAAAGTCAGATTGACTTTCCTTATTTTAATTCAACAATTAATTTAAATAATTAATTTCAAATCAAAATAATATTAAATGATTAACTAAACAATTTAATTAATATTTAACATTAAATAAAATGTTAATCCTAATCGACACATATGGATTATAAATCACTATTCATAATTAAAATATTTAAATTTTATTTAAATATCTCCAATTCTTTCTTTTTGTTCAATTCATAATTAAAACAAAATGCGGCTAAATATATCGTATATATTTAGGGTATATTTCCTAATTTGAATTCAAATACTTCGAACTCACTCGTCACACTATTCTAAGGTTTAGTCCGATATGAGCTAGCAGAGGGACCTAATGGACTTATAGATCATGGGCTCCAACGATCCGAGATTAACAGGCTAAACTCATTAACCTTGTTAACCAACATTCGTTAACTACTATGACACTCCACTATAGCCTAGTAGTTGCACTCCCCTCACTATAGATACATTTTTATCCATTTGATATAATCATGATTAGTAAGTTGATCCTTCACAAGTTGTTCGTAACTAGAGCTGGGTCAATTTACCGNTCTAATGGACAATTGGTTTGTGGTCCAACCACCAAACCGAATCCCTCTCGAGCCAATGAGAGGGTGGGGCCTCTTGTTTATGACTTGGAGTCAGTACTTAAGGGAACAACCTCTCTACTATCCCTAAAAGCAGATAAGAGTGAGTTCCATCTTACACCCTATATACCCAGCTATTCACCTAGTCTTACTCCTGAAATGGGAGGCTTATTGACTTGGCGAACTCGGGCTACTCTCACCTATGCAAATCTAAGGATAATTCTGAATAAACAGGAGTTCATAGTTAGCTCAGGATTAAGATCGAGTTACCTAGGTCATCGAATGAAAAAATCAGTCTCAACAGTAAACGACATTATAAAGTGAGAGTGGTTTTCTTCATGGTCCGATCTTATGCAATACTCATTGCATAAGACACCCCCACTCACATCTCTCCACATGTACAATTTAGTGATCACATTGTTTATATCATATACAGGTTTCCAAAATAAAGATTGATTTTAAGCACTTTTTTACTATTTTATACACTTCGTTTCTTCGACATTTTATTCTAAATCATCATGCCTAATCATTCCCCACAAAAGTTTTGAAAAACGTGGACAGTTACTCTGTTTTCTTAGAACGTGCTTCAAACGTCCCGGACTGGGGTTTACAATTTAGAGTTTCGATTTTAAGCACTTTTTTACTATTTTAGACACTCAGTTTCTTCGACATTCTATTCTAAATCATCATGCCTAATCATTCCCCACAAAAATTTCAAAAAACATGGAAAGTTACTCTGTTTTTGCACGCTCAAATGTCCCAGATTAGGGTTTCCAATTTAGGGTTTCGTTTATAAGCACCTTTTTACTGTTTTATACACTCCGTTTGTTTGACATTCTATTCTAAATCATCATGCCTAATCATTCCCCACAAAAGTTTCGAAAAACATGGACAGTTACTCGATTGTTTTAGAACGTGCTTCAAATGTCCTGGATTGGGGTTTCCTATTTAAGGTTTCGATTTTAAGCACTTTTTTACTGTTTTAGACACTCAGTTTCTTCGACGTTCTATTCTAAATCATCATGCCTAATCATTCCCCCACAAAATTTTCGAAAAACATGGATAGTTACTCAGTTTTTTTAGAACGTGCTTCAAACGTCCCGTATTGGGGTTTCCAATTTAGGATTTCGTTTTTAAGCACTTTTTTTTTATTGTTTTATACACTCTGTTTGACATTCTATTCTAAATCATCATGCCTAATCATTCCCCACAAAATTTTCGACAAATATCAAACGTTACTCGGTTTTTTTAGCATGTGCTTCAAACGTCCCGGATTATGGTTTCCAAAATAGGGATACGATTTTAAGTACTTTTTTGTTATTTTATACACTCCATTTCTTCGACATTCTATAATAAATCACATGACTAATCATTCCCCACAAAAGTTATGAAACACATGGACAGTTACTTGGTTTTTTTAGCACGTGCTTCAAATGTCCGGATTGGGGTTTCCAATTTAGGGTTTCGTTTTTATGCACATTTTTACTGTTTTATACACTCCGTTTGTTCGAAATTCTATTTTAAATCATCATGCCTAATCATTCGCCTTAAAAGTTTCGAAAAACGAGGACAGTTACTCGATTTTTTTAGAACGTGCTTCAAACGTCACGGATTGGGGTTTCCAATTTAGGGATTCAATTTTAAGCACTTTTTTACTGTTTTATACACTCCGTTTCTTCGACATTCTATTCTAAATCATCATGCCTAATCATTCCCCTCAAAAGTTTCGAAAAACATGGATAATTACTCGGTTTTTTTTAACATGCTTCAAACGTCCCGGATTGGGGTTTCCAAATTAGGGTTTCGTTTTTAAGCAGTTTTTTTACTATTTTATACACTCCGTTTGTTCGACATTCTATTCTAAATCATCATGCCTAATCATTTCCCACAAAAGTTTAAAAAACATGGACAGTTACTCGGTTTTTTTAGCACGTTATGCAAACGTCCCAGATTATGGTTTCCAAAATACGGATACGATTTTAAGTACTTTTTTACTATTTTATACACTCCGTTTCTTTGACATACTATTCTAAATCATCATGCCTAATCATTCCGCACAAAAGTTTCGAAAAACGTGGACAGTTACACAGTTTTTTTAGAACGTGCTTCAAACGTCCCGGATTGGGGTTTCCAATTTAGGGATTCGATTTTCAGCACTTTTTTACTATTTTATACACTCCATTTCTTTGTAATTCTATTCTAAATCATCATGCCTAATAATTCCACACAAAATTTTTGAAAAACATGGACAGTTACTAAGTTTTTTTAGAGCGTGCTTCAAACGTCCCGAATTGGGGTTTCCAATGTAGAGTTTCGATTTTAAGCACTTTTTTGCTGTTTTAGACACTTTGTTTCTTCGACATTCTATTCTAAATCATCATGCCTAATCATTCCCCACAAAAGTTTTGAAACACATGGACAGTTACTCGGTTTTTTTCAAACGACAAGATTGGGGTTTCCAATTTAGGGTTTCGTTTTTATGCACTGTTTTACTGTTTTATACACTCCGTTTGTTCGACATTCTATTCTAAATCATCGTGCCTAATTAGTCCCCACAAAAGTTTTGACAAACATCGAACGTTACTCGAGTTTTTTAGAACGTGCTTCAAACGTTCCAGATTCGGGTTTCCAATTTAGGGTTTTGATTTTAAGCACTTTTTTACTGTTTTATACATTCTATTTCTTCAACATTCTATTCTAAATCATCATGCCTAATCATTCCGCACAAAAGTTTCGAAAAACATGGACAGTTACTCGATTTTTTCCGAATGTGCTTCAAACGTACCAGATTAGGGTTTCCAATTCATGGTTACGATTTTAAGCACTTTTTTACTATTTTAGACACTCCGTTTCTTCGACATTCTATTCTAAATCATCATAACTAATCATTCCCTACAAAAGTTTCAACAAATATCGAACATTCCTCAGTTTTTTTAACACGTGCTTCAAACGTCCGGGATTGGAGTTTCCAATTTAGGTTTCGCTTTTAAGCACTTTTTACTGTTTTAGACATTCAGTTTCTTCGACAAACTATTCTAAATCATCATTCCCCAGAAAAGTTTCGAAAAACATGGACAGTTACTCGGTTTTTTTAAAACGTGCTTCAAACATCCCGGATTACGGTTTCCAATTTACGGATTCAATTTTAAGCACTTTTTCCTATTTTGTACACTCCGTTTCTTCGACATTCTATTCTAAATCATCATGCCTAATCATTTCCCACAAAATTTTCGAAAAACGTGGACAGTTACACGATTTTTTTAGAACGTGCTTCAAACATCCCGGATTGGGGTTCCCAATTTAGGGGTTCAATTTTAACCACTTTTTTACTGTTTTATACACTCCGTTTATTCGAAATTCTATTCTAAATCATCATGCCAAATCATTCCCCACAAAAGTATTGAAAACTTGGACAGTTACTCGATCTTTTTAGAACGTGCTTCAAACGTCCCGGATTAGGGTTTCCAATATAAGAATTCGATTTTAAGCAGTTTTTTACTGTTTATACACTCCGTTTGTTCGACATTCTATTCTAAATCATCATGCCTAATCATTCCCCACAAAAGTTTCGAAAAAAGCGGACAGTTACTCGATTTATTTAGAATGTGCTTCAAACGTCACGGATTGGGGTTTCCAATTTACGGTTTCATTTTTCAGCACTTTTTTTACTGTTTTATACACTTTGTTTGTTCGACATTCTATTCTAAATCATCATGCCTAATCATTCCACACAAAAGTTTCAAAAAAAGCGGACAGTTACTCGATTTTTTTAGAACGTGCTTCAAACGTCACGAATTGGGGTTTCCAATTTACGGTTTCATTTTTCAACACTTTTTTACTGTTTTATACACTTTGTTTGTTCGAGATTCTATTCTAAATCATCATGCCTAATCATTCCCCACAAAAGTATAGAAAAACATGGACAGTTACTCGGTTTTTCTGGAACATGCTTCAAACGTCTCGGATTCGGGTTTCCAATTTAGGGTTTTGATTGTAAGCAATATTTTACTTTTTTAGACACTCAGTTTCTTCGACATTCTATTCTAAATCATGATGCCTCATCATTCCCCACAAAAGTTTCAAAAAATGTGGACAGTTACTGTTGGATTTTATGTCCTAAAACTCATAGTTTGTAAACAAAAACATATTCTATTCTTAATAAAGTTATTATTGTTGTTTATTCAGTAAAGATTTTCATTGAATAAAGTGAACTTTACGATCATTAATCTAAATCCAATAAACTAAGAACACTCTGGCTATAGTATGATTACTTGAACTATATGTAGAGACATAAGAGTGGATCAAGTTCAAGTATATAGTCAAAATGATCTATAGTATAAGGATAAGGCTGAGTACCTTATTCTGGGGACACTATGGATGCGGCCCACTTTTGTATATGATATAAACAATGCGATCACTAAATTGTGCATGTGGAGACATGTGAGTGGGGGCGTCCTATGCAATGAGTATTGCATAAGATCGGACCATGAAGAAAACCACTCTCACTTTATAAAGTCGTTTACTGTTGAGACTGATTTTCTTTTCATTCGATAACCTAGGTAACTCGGTTTTAATCCTGAGCTAACCATGAACTCCTGTTTATTCGGAATTATCCTTAGATTTGCATGGGTGAGAGTGGCTCTAGTTCGCCGACTCAACAGGCCTCCCATTTCAGGGGTAAGACTGGGTGAATGGCTGGGGACGTGGGGTGCAAGACGGAATTCACTCCTACCCACTTTTAGGGATAGAAGAAAGGTAGTTCCCTTAAGCACTGACTCCAGGTCTTGAACAAGGGGCCCCACCCTCTCATTGGCCTGAGAGGGATTCGGTTTACTGGTTGGACCACAAACCAATTGTTTATTAGAGGATCAGTGAGACATAAGGAACAAGAAGTAACTTCAGGGGTAAAACGGTAAATTGACCCAGCTCTAGTTACGAACAACCTGTGAAGGATCGACTTACTAATCATGGTTATATCAGATGGACAGAAATATATCTATAGTGAGGGGAGTGCAACTACTAGGCTATAGTGGAGTGTCCTAGTAGTTAACGAATGTTGGTTAACCAGGTTAATGAGTTTAATCGGTTAATCTTGAATCGTTGGAGCCCATGATCTATAGGTCCATTAGGTCCCTCTGATAGCTCATATCAGACTAAACCATAGAACAACGTGACGAGTGAGTTCGAAGTGTTCGAATTCAAATTAGGGAATATGCGTTACATATATACGATATATTTAACCGCAATTTTATTTTATTTACGAAATAAACGAAAAGAGAGAATCTGAGATATTTAAATAAGATTTAAATATCTTAATCAATTATGTGTCGGAATTGACTGGGATTGGCATTTGAATTAATATTAAATATTAATTAAATAGGGATTAATTAAAGTTTAATTAATCATTTAATATTACTTTAATTTGAAATTAATTGTTGAATTAAAATGAAGAAAGTCAAAATGTTGACTTCATTTAATGAAAAAATTCATGTTAGTGGGATTTTGAGGTGTCAAAATTTTGTTTAACCAAACTTGCATGCTTGGCAAATAAACCCCACAAGTTTGAGGGGAATTTTGAGTGTCAAAATTTGGGAATTTTGAGTGTCAAAATTTGGTTAACTCAAACATACATGCTTGCCACATAATCCCAAACATTTGAGTGGAATTTTAAGTGTCAAAATTTGGTGATCTCAA
>NW_019646445.1:210380-217219 GCF_002806865.2 Cucurbita pepo subsp. pepo
AACTACAAAAGATTAGTATTCAAACTCATTAAGTTTTAATACTTATGAACATGCTAGTTATTTACTATAATTGATGTTCTAAAATTGCCTAAGATCCAAATTGCTTCCGCATGTGTTATATTAACACCATCAGTTACTTGGTTTTTTTAGAACGTGCTTCAAACATCCCGAATGGGGGTTTCCAATTTAGGGATTCGATTTTAAGCACTTTTTTACGGTTTTATTGTCACGACCCAATTTTCGAAGCTTCGAAAAATCGAATCGTGACTAAAAAAGACGAAAGCGAAAACAAACGAAATTTAAAAGAAGATAAAATAGGAGATGAAAATTTGATAAAATTTAAAAGAAGAAAAAGGAGTCATCCACACCAAAATTAATATAAAATTCAAATCAAATATTTCAAACAGGAAATACAATTATGAAGAAAAATACAAAAACTCTAAAAGACCGACAAGGGACTGACGCTCCGGAACGACCCCCTCTATGACCGCACAGTTCTCGAATGCTCCTCCACCTCGACCGGTACCTGAAAAAAAGAGTAGAAAGGAATGAGTATAAAAATCATACTTAGTAAGCCACCTACTTGTAGGCTCTTATCACATCCAAATTTTGACAAACTTCCACGGTCTTATTCTTTGGCTCTAGGACACCTAGTCCAGGTCTTAACTCCTTGGGGCATGCCCCTTGGGCTTCTTTGGTTCTTCGTCCTTTCATTTAAACACTAAGAGTTCCCTTATGCCAACCTGTGTTTGACTGGTGCGCTGTGAGTAGCTACTTCGGCATGGCTATGAGACTACCTGGTGGCTTACCTAGGAGGTGAGCTGCAACCCCCTAGTCCCATGGTAATCCCCCTTTGTTCGGGGAGGGCTACCTCCCCATTCCCATCCAGCTAAATGGTTCCTTACAACGTGGGTTTCCCGTTTCCCATGCTAAAACGGCTTTAGAGCAATCGAGTCCTGATCAAGAACCCCTGGTCTCCCACTGTAATACCCGAAGAAAGAGAAATGGAAAAAGAAAAAAGAAAAAAAAATAGGAAAAGTCGAGACAAGGGAAAATATGTAAGTTTGCCCCTCCAACCACTAAAGGGGTCCAAATGAAACCTATCCAGTGTCCTGCAAAAGAGAAATAGTGAGAGAAAGGGGTAGAGAGAACCTAGAGAAAGGAGAAAGGATGAACCGCCGGAAGACTCACCAAAAACTACGGTCGGAGTCTATTCCAGTGAAGATCATGATGCAAGAAGGTGAAGATCATGATGCAAGCAGCCTTTCTTGGAAGGGAAAAGAGAATGTGGGTGGCCGGAGTCCCATTTTTCATCAAGAAATCGAAAAACCCGCAAGGTAAGGATCGTGAACGTTTTCTCAGATCTACGGTTTGCCTTTGTAAATCAAGATCTGAAATCTTGATATATTCATCTAGGAACAACTCTACACATGATCTGTGAAGAAGTTTGGCCGAGATCTCAACCTGAAGGCAGAGATCCGAGAATCGTCCGAAAACGGTGAGTGAACTTCCAATGCTCTTAACTCGTCCAGTAGTCAAGCAAAAAATTACAAAAAAAATACTAGGACATAGCGCGTAACACGATCTAGAACTTTGCCGAAGAAATCATATCGATCCGAACTATGAATCAAAAGATATGAAAATCGGAAAGTGGACGCTGTGTTACGGATTGCAGAAGACAGGAAAAAAAAAACAGTCGGCCGGCGAGCGGCGGTGGGCGGCGTGACAAGCGCTGGACACGTGTCGACCATCGGCTGGAGCAACACAGCTCCAGCGAGGCGACGACACTTGTCGCTTACAAAAAAGAAAAAAAAACAACCCAAGCCAAACCGCAAACGCAAGCCGAGCCGAGCCGAACCGAACCAGCCGACCCGCGTCTGCCCAGGAGCTGCCGCGCGTGGCAGGAGCGCGCGTGTCCCACGATTGGCGCACTTCCACGCGCGTGGCGAGTGCACTGTCGGCGCGTGAAATGGCCGTTTTGGCCCGGTTGCTCTCTAATTGCCCGATTTTTGTCATGGTTCCAGTTCTAATACTGTTTTTACGTGAATAGGGACCTAATATAAAGAAATCAGTATTTTTGGACACCTCACGGACAAATAAACGCTAGCAAAAAGGCACGCGTCAACCAGGTAAGTCACCACCCGGTATTTAGGATGAAATACTTGTAGGATTCACTTGGATTGCATGCATGCTAGTGGTTTTGCTTCAGATTAGCTCTCCATGTAAATTATTAGTCATATTAATTGATATGATTGTATTGGGTGAATTACATGAGTGTTGCTGTATGCTTTAAGCTTCCGCCGTATGTATGCATGCGTTTAATTTATGTTGGAATTGTGTATGCCGTGTTCCGGGTGCCTGATGGGTGAATTCGCCCCATTGAGCGCGAACTTCGTGCTCTGGGTGCTTGATGGAGGTCATCGCCCCGTTGAGCCAGTATGATTAGTTTGCATGAATTATATATAATGATGTTAGAAGACATTTGCATGCACACTCTTTTAATTGTTAGGGCCCATTTCCATGATAAGCATAGGGGATTACTGTTAGGAGCGATATGTCGCTCTAGCCAAACTTAAGTTTCCACTAGGAACTTAGCGGTTTACCACGGTAACAAGGTACCTCGGAGTGTTCATAGATTGCTAGCATGAAAATGGTATCTACAACTTCGTTGGAGGACCAAGGGTCTCTAATCAGTCCTTACTGCTCTTAGCCTTTTCGCAAGGGAAATGTGTCCCCACATCGTACAGCCCATTAGCTGCATGGGAACGGGTTGGGTCGCGCCCCCCATAGGGGGACTATATGAGCGTAGGGGTATTCAGCACACCCCTAGGCTTGATACCATGTAGTCCCAGATAGTCATGTAAAGGTAGCACCTCATAGAGAGATACCGACCATATTAGCTTGGCGTAAGGAACCTCTAGGCGTTTAATGAAAGGACGATGAACCGGTGCAACCCAAGGGGCAAGCTCCAAGGGACTAAGATTAGAATCAAATGTCCTAGAACCGAATTAAGAAACCGTGGGAACCTGTTAAATTAAAATGCGAAGAGAAACTACTAGTAGGTGGTTTACTGAGTATAATTTTTATACTCATTCCTTTCTACTTTTTTTGTCAGGTGTCGGTCGAGGTGGAGGAGCGTTCGAGAGTTGTGCGGTTACAGAGGGGGTCGTTCCGGAGCTTTAGTCCCTTGTCGGTCTTTTAGAGTCTTTTGTATTTTTCTTCATAATTGTATTTCCCGTTGGAAATATTTGATTTTAATTTTGTATTTTTAATTTCTTTTTATTAATTTGAAACAAAACTTTTCTCTATTTTGTTTTAATTAAATGGTATTTTTACCTTTTTACTTCACTTTTTATTTTTTTTTTGTTTGTTTTCGATTTCATCTTTTTAGTCACGATTCGGTTTTTCGAAGCCTAAAAAATCGAGTCGTGACACACACGAAGACATTAGCACCAATCACACACAAGTAACCTAAGGGTACTCTAGAGGTAGTACGTTTACCATTGTAGTTTCTTATGCTCCAAGGGAAGGTTAGGTCTATGCTTAGTGACTCGACGCTCTAACAAAAAATCCCTAGACTTTATCATAAATGTGGGTCATCGAAATTAACTGAGTATGCACACATCTATCATCCAGCATCATCATACATAATTCATGCAAAGTAAACATACATGTTCAACGGAACGATAACATCCATCAACTCCCGGAGCGCAGAGTTCACAAGTTTCCATTTTTCTTTCGGCATGAATTAAACATATACATGTAAAGCGGAAGCTTAAAACCTAATAGCAACACTCAGATGATTCTCATAATATTTCACATAATACATTCATACTCTTAACAATCAAATTACTTACCTTCAATCATGGAAAGCCACCACCTAAGGTAATTAAACTAGCATAAATGCAAAACCAAGCGACTCCTACAAGTATTTCTTCCTAAAGTTCCGTGTGGTGACTTACCTGATTGACGCGTGTTCTTCATTTAGCGCTTCTACACCAATATCATGTCTACAAATACTGGTTTTCTCTATTTAAGTCCTATTTAATATAAAAATAGGGTTAGAGTTGGAATTGGGAGGAAATTCAGGAAAACAGTGGTCGAATCGGCAGAAAACAGCACCTCACGCGCATGCACGCGCTCACACGCGCCTGAGAAAGTATTACATGCGCGCGTACGGACGCACATGAGGGAAGGAAGACACGCGTTGAGGTATTGCCACGTGGCACCCACAGGATGGTCAGCCGAGATCGAGGTCGTGGGTTCGAAACCGGAAGGACATGCTGGAAATCCGAATTCTTTTACGCTGATGCGTGGCAACACGAAGCCGGTCGGTGATCCGGGTTGTGCGCAGGTCACCGGGTCGCAAACTCAAGTAGCGGCTGTCGGCGTTTAAATCCTGCCCAACGTGAAGTATTTCGTTGAATTTCTCTTCCAATACACGCAAGACACGTGTCGACCAGTCCGGCGACGCGCGGCCCTCTCTTTGCCTGACACGCGTCCCTCCGTCGTTCGTCTTTTTCCTCACATCTCTATGATTTTCCAGAAAACCGATTATTTTTTATTTTCTTTGCATTTTCGTATTTCTTTCTATATGATTCTGATTAATATGATTCCTTCAAGAGATTTGTAGACCTCATACTCATCTGGTATTTTTTCTTGTAATGTATTTCTAACCACAGTGGTGATATACTCAGTCCAAAGTTGACAAGAGATATCAATACTCACATCATTGATCGAAAGCTGCAACTCCTATTTTCGATCCCAATCAATCAAGGCTCCCTTCACAAATTATGACCGTAATCTTTTCTAGATTAACATACTAAAATTTCGGAATCTAACTCTCAATATTTCTAACAAATCTGAAGAAAATTCGAAAACAACTCTTCAAGAACTTACCTACGGATTTTCTTCGTTCCTTGACGGTTTTGGACGATTTGAGAGTCAAGAATGTTCTCCTTTTGTTCTGTTAAAATTTCGTGAAGAAGGCTCGGCCGAAACCGGACTCCTCGTGGCCGGAGCGGCGGTTACCTCCCTCTATCTCTCTCTCTCTCTAGAACTTTCTTCATCTCCCTTTTTTCTTTTTCTTTTTTTTTTTTCTTCTTTTTTTTCTTCTTAATTATCTACTACTAACCTCAATTCTGAGTGTTTAAGGGGAGGGAGGGTATAATTTTCCATCATTTTTCTTTTATATTTTTCTTAAGTTCTTCTTTTATTTCTACTCATTTTTTTCTTTTTCCTCACCTCGAACTTTGGTCTCTAAGACCTTCAATAAAATCTCGAGAGTTTGGCTTTAAAGGTAAAATTAGACTTTAAGCTTTCTATTGAGGGTCGGGTCTTACATTTATACCCTCCATTTCTTCGACATTCTATTCTAAATCATCATGCCTAATTGTGAATGTTTGATTAATCCACCACACCTAAATGGTGTGAAAGTTATCTTATTTATAATCAAATAAATTACAAGGATATGGAAATTAGAAGGATATGGAAATAGTAATAAATGGAAATAACAATAAATGGAAAGATAACTATGGTAACAAGGCAAATATCTAATATTTGCCTTATAATAAAATATCAAATATAATATATATGGTAAACTATAATTTATTACTAAATATCCTTAACACTAATCATTCGCCACAAAAGTTTCGAAAAACGAGGACAGTTACTCGATTTTTTTAGAACGTGCTTCAAACGTCACGGATTGGGGTTTCCAATTTAGGGATTCAATTTTAAGCACTTTTTTACTATTTTATACACTCCGTTTCTTTGACATTCTATTCTAAATCATCATGCCTAATCATTCCCCTCAAAAGTTTCGAAAAACATGGATAGTTACAAGGTTTTTTTAGAATGTGCTTCAAATGTCCCAGATTAGGGTTTCCACTTTAGGGTTTCGAGTTTAAGTACTTTTTTACTTTTTTAGACACTCAGTTTGTTCGACATTCTATTCTAAATCATCATGCCTAATCATTCCCCCACAAAAGTTTCAAAAACATGCACAGCTACTCGGTTTTTTTACGTGCTTCAAACGTCCCAAATTAGAGTTTCCAATTTAGGGTTTCAATATTAAGCATTTTTTTACTGTTTTAGATACTCCATTTCTTCGACATTCTATTCTAAATCATCATGCCTAATCATTCCGAACAAAAGTTTTGAAAAACATGGACAGTTACTCGGTTTTTTTAGAACGTGCTTCAAACGTCCGAAATTAGGGTTTCCAATTTAAGGTTTCGATTTTAAGCACTCTTTTACTGTTTTATACACTCCGTTTCTTCGACATTCTATTCTAAATCATCATGCCTAATCATTCCGAACAAAAGTTTCGAAAAACATGGAAAGTTACTTGGTTTTTTAGAACGTGCTACGAACGTCCCGGTTTAGGGTTTCGATTTTAAGCACTTTTTTACTGTTTTATACACACTGTGTTGTTAGGTTATGGAGCCTGATGCTTATTTATAGCTTGGTCAACGGTTATATCCGGTAAAGCTATATTTGGTAAAACTATATCCGGTAAAGCTATATATGGTAAATAGCTATATATAGTAGATGGTTAAATCGGGTAAAGCTATATATAGTAAATAGCTATATATAGTAGATGGTTAAATCTTGTAAAGCTATATATAGTAAATTGAACTATATATATATCTCGTCCGGTAGAGCTTTGAGATGAACTTTTTATTCTCTGTACTCTCTCTTGTTGTACATACCTGAAGTCATCAATAAAGAAAAAATCCTTTTAGCCAGAGTTCTCCTTGCAATTTTTCTCTATCCCATTCTTTGTGTTCATCTAGATCGAGCGTGTGCGTTGTTGTGCGATCCTAACAACTGGTATC
>NW_019646445.1:219342-226976 GCF_002806865.2 Cucurbita pepo subsp. pepo
AAGAATCCAGCAAACATGTTGACAAAATGTGTTGATGTTGGAATATTGAGGTTGTGCAAAGCCTCAATTGATATGGTGCCATGAAGACCATGAAGATGCTCATGGTCGTTTGAGAATGAAATTCTTGGTTGACTAGATCAGTCTCCAAGTGGGAGAATTGTTAGGTTATGGAGTCTGATGCTTATTTATAGTTTGGTCAACGGTTATATCCGGTAAAGCTATATTTGGTAAAGCTATATCCAGTAAAGCTATATATGGTAAATAGCTATATATAGTAGATGGTTAAATCGGGCAAAACTATATATAGTAAATAGCTATATATAGTAGATGGTTAAATCTTGTAAAGCTATATATAGTAAATTGAACTATATATATATCCCGTCCGGTAGAGCTTTGAGATGAACTTTCTATTCTCTGTACTCTCTCTTGTTGTACATACCTGAAGTCATCAATAAAGAAAAAATTCTTTTAGCCAGAGTTCTCCTTGCAATTTTTCTCTATCCCATTCTTTCTGTTCATTTAGATCGAGCGTGTGCGTTGTTGTGCGATCCTAACAACTGGTATTGATCCTAACATGTGTTAGATAAATCCCTACCTTAATGTGATCCCTAACTTTTAGTTAACCATTTTTTGTTAGGTAACTATTTATACGTTAAACCCACACAATTGAAGAAGTGGGAAATACACGTAGAGTGGATGAGCGTTAGTTAAGTTGTCATTTACTTTTCTATTTTAGGATAATTTGTTAATTAAATATCGCAACTAAATCAGAAATCAAATCATCGAGTCTTCAGCCAATCTCTCCCTCTCTCCTTTTACTTTCCGCTTTTTCTTCGAAGAAATTTTCTTCGGCCGTTTGTTTTTTGTCTACGTTTTCCTCCCAATTGCCAGAGTCAACAAGTGGTATCAGAGAAAGGTTGAAGCAATCAGTGGTATATCATTACAGAAGAGTCAATCTTATCAATAGTCAAGAGCGTAGACCTAACAACACACAGATCTCAGGATCGAGTAGAAGAAAATGCAAAGCGGGAAAATACACACATCGTGGGGTCCATCTCGGGCAGGCTCACTCACTCCTCCACGCCGCCGTCATGTACCAGCATCTCCATCACCGCCACAAAGTGATCAGGGAGACGACAACTGCCACCGTTCAGTACCTGATGCTGACAAGGTCCAACTACAACGAGTGGTGAGCCTTGATGATGCGCGTCAACCTACAGGCAAGGGTTATGGCACGCTCTCGAGCCCAGAGGAAGGAGAAATGATTGTATTCCGGGAGGATCAGCTGGCATTCGCCGCCATAGGAGATCCCGCTTTAAGGACGGTGAATCCGTCGATGGTTTCAATGAGGATCACAGGGCTCGCCAACAGCATAACCACTCTCGGTGGCAGCATCAGTGAGAAGATGCTGCAGCATCCTCGATCACCTCGAGCAAGTCACGATTTCAATCGAGACATTGCTTGACGTGAACGACCTAACGGTGGAAGAGGTGACCGGAAGACTGCGTAACGTCGAGCAGCGGAAGAAAAATACCGCTTCAGTTGTCGACAAGAGGAGGGTTGTCTACTCCTCACTAAGGAGGAATGGCTTGCACACCTAAACCTCCATGACGACACCGGTGAGAGCAATGGGCCACCTCCAGCCGCGAAGGCGGTAAGATAAGAGTCCATGGAAATTTCGCGAGCGCATGCACGGAGACATTGCTTGACGTGAACGACCTAACGGTGGAAGAGGTGACCGGAAGACTGCGTAACGTCGAGCAGCGGAAGAAAAATACCGCTTCAGTTGTCGACAAGAGGAGGGTTGTCTACTCCTCACTAAGGAGGAATGGCTTGCACACCTAAAGCTCCGTGACGACACCGGTGAGAGCAATGGGCCACCTCCAGCCGCGAAGGCGGTAAGATAAGAGTCCATGGAAATTTCGCGAGCGCATGCACGGAGACATTGCTTGACGTGAACGACCTAACGGTGGAAGAGGTGACCGGAAGACTGCGTAACGTCGAGCAGCGGAAGAAAAATACCGCTTCAGTTGTCGACATGGAAATTTCGCGAGCGCATGCACGGAGACATTGCTTGACGTGAACGACCTAACGGTGGAAGAGGTGACCGGAAGACTGCGTAACGTCGAGCAGCGGAAGAAGAATACCGCTTCAGTTGTCGACAAGAGGAGGGTTGTCTACTCCTCACTAAGGAGGAATGGCTTGCACACCTAAAGCTCCGTGACGACACCGGCGAGAGCAATGGGCCACCTCCAGCCGCAAAGGCGGTAAGATAAGAGTCCATGGAAATTTCGCGGGCGCATGCACGGAAAAGAGGCGAATCAAAAGAGAGCTCACCTGAGTAAGAATTGCTGGAGCAAGCTCAGGAACAAGGAGACGGCCGAGAAGGCCCATGTGGCTCAATCCGAGGAGTGCGAGCAACAAGAGCACCAGCGATAGGTCCTCGACACGAGGGCATCAAACCATATGACCGGGGACAAGTCTGTGTTCTCTGAGCTTGACTCGGGGATTCACGGGATAGTGAAATTTGGCGACGGCTCCATCGTCGAGATCGAAGGGTGCGGCACCATCCTGTTCGTCGGCAAGGGAGGCAAGCACCACAAGCTGACCGACGTTTACTTCATCTCGAGGCACAAGGCTAACATTGTGAGCCTGGGTCAACTCGAGGTCGGCTGCCACATTTTCATCGAGCGCGGGCTACTTAGGATCCGCGATGATCGAACGACGGCTGCTCACGCAAGTTCGGTGCAAGGCAAACCGCCTTTACATCCTAGAGTTGGAGATAGAGCAACCAGTCAGCCTCTCGGCCAGGACGAAAGAGGTATCTTGGAGGTGGCACGCAAGGTACGAGCACCTAAACTTTCCTGCTCTAAAAAAATTACACAAGGAGGAGATGGTGCATGGTTTGCCGACAATCAAAGGCGTGAACAAGTTGTGCGACGGGTGCCTCATCGGCAAATAGAGGCACACCCCCTTTTTGTCTCAGGCATTCTACCGCATCGGTGAGCATTGAAGCTCATGCACGGTGATATCTGCGGGCCCATCAAGCCGCGACCCCAGGCGGTAAGACCCTCTTCCTCCTGCTGGTCGATGACAAAAGCCGCTTCATGTGGCTGATCCTGCTGCAAGCAAAAAGTGAAGCGGCAGAGGCGGTTAAGCGCATTCAAGCGCGAGCGGAGGCCGAATGCGGGAAGAAGATGCGAGTGTTGCGAACAGACCGAGGCGGAGAATTCACCTCGACAAGTTTTGATAAGTACTGCGATGAGTTCGGCATACAACGGCACCTAACGGCGCCCTACTCCCCCCAATAGAACGGAGTGATGGAGCGCCAAAATCAGACCATCGTCGGCACAGCAAGGTCATTACTGATGCAGCCGAGATGCCCGAGAGGTTCTGAGGAGAGGCGGTAATGACGACCGTCTACCTCCTCAATCGATCGCCAACGCGAAGCCTCGACGGGAAGACGCCACACGAGGCCTGGTACAACAAGAAGCCAGCGGTAGTCATCTCCGAGTGTTCGGCTGCATCGCATACATGAAGGACGCGCGTCCCCACCACGCCAAGCTCGATCCCAGGGGGCTGAAGGTCGTCTTCATCGGCTATGAACCCGAAAGAAAGGCGGACAAGTTCTATGATCCTGTAGAGGGGTGAGCTCACATGTCGCGTGACGTCATCTTTGACGAGACCAGCTTTTGGTAGTGGAACGACGTAACCAAGGCAGATCAAAACTCAAATCAATTCACAGTGGAGTACCTCGTCACCGAGCCAGGGAAGGAGGAGCACAACATCGAGAATCGTCACCGCCGCCAGCAGCTGCAACCCCTAAACTAGTGGAGTTCGCAACACCACGTACTGCAGATTCGACGCTAGATGCCGATCACGATGATGATCTGGTGGCCAGGTACCGGAGGATGGAAGACCTTCTGGGAAGAGGTGAACCACCTGGACTGGTGACACGCCAGCTCGAACAAGAGGTGGAGTCTGGAGGACATACCGCCAGGGACACCGAGCCATAGGGCTCAAATCGGAGTTCAAACAAAATAAGGTAGATATACGATAGGGCTTTAGGAGGAGATTGTTAGATAAATCCCTACCTGAATGTGATCCCTAACTTTTAGTTAACCATTTTTTGTTAGGTAACTATTTTTACGTTAAACCCACACAATTGAAGAAGTGGGAAATACACGTAGAGTGGATGAGCGTTAATTAAGTTGCCAGTTACTTTTCTATTTTAGGATAATTTGTTATTTTAATATCGCAACTGAATCAGAAATCAAATCATCAAGTCTTCAGCCAATCTCTCCTTCTCTCCTTTTACTTTCCGCTTTTTCTTCGAAGAAATTTTCTTTGGCCGTTTGTTTTTCGTCGACATTTTCCTCAAAATTACAATAATGGATTTTACAATAAAGAATGGTTGAAGAGTTTCCATCCGCCCCCTTCTCTCCATCTCCCTCCTCCGCCATTTTNCCTCAAAATTGCCAGAGTCAACACACTGTTTCTTCGACTTTCTATTCTAAATCATCATGCGTAATCATTCTCCAAAGAAGTTTCTAAAAACATGGACAGTTACTCGGTTTTTTTAGAACGTGCTTCGAACATCCCGGTTTGGGGTTTCCAATTTAGGGTTACGATTTAAAGCACTTTTTTACTCGAAACCCCAATCCGGAACGTTTGAAGCACGTTCTAAAAAAATCGAGTAACTATCCACGTTTTTCGAAACCTCTGTGGGGAATGATTAGGCATGATAATTTAGAATAGAATGTCGTAGAAACTGAGTGTCTAAAATAGTAAAAAAAGTGCTTTAAATCGAAACCATAAATTGGAAACCCCAATCCGGAACATTTGAAGCACGTTCTAAAAAAATCGAGTAACTGTCCACGTTTTTTGAAACTTTCGTGGGAAATGATTAGGCATGATGATTTAGAATATAATGTCGAACAAACAGAGTGTATAAAACAGCAAAAAAATGCTTAAAATCGAATCCCTAGTTTGGAAACCCTAATCAAGGACGTTTGAAGCACGTGCTAAAAAAACTAAGTAACGTTCAATGTTTTTCAAAAATTTTGTGGGGAATGATTAGGCATGATGATTTAGAATAGAATGTTGAAGAAACGGAGTGTATAAAACAGTAAAAAAAAAAAAGTGCTTAAAATAGAAACCCTATTTTGGAAACCCCAATCCGGGTCGTTTGAAGCACGTTCTAAAAAAACCGTGTAACTATCCACGTTTTTCAAAACTTTTGTGGGGAATGATTAGGCATAATGTTTTAGAATAGAATGTCGAAGAAGCTGAGTGTCTAAAACAATAAAAAAGTGCTTAAATCAAAACCCTATTTTGGAAACCCCAATCCGGGACTAATGAAGCACGTTCTAAAAAAATCGAGTAACTGTACTCGTTTTTTGATACTTTTGTGGGGAATGATTAGGCATGATGATTTAAAATAGAATGTCGAAGAAATGGAGTGTATAAAACAGTAAAAAAGTGCTTAAAATCGAAACCCTATGTTGGAAACCCAAATCTGGGACGTTTGGAGCACGCTAAAAAAGAACCGTGTAACTGTCCACGTTTTTTAAAAATTTTGTGAGAAATTATTAGGCATGATAATTTAGAATAGAATGTTGAAGAAACAGATCTTATAAAACAGTAAAAAAGTGCTTAAAATAGAATAACAAAATTGGAAAGCCTAATCCGGGACGTTTGAAGCACGTTAAAAAAAAAACCGAGTAACTGTCCATGTTTTTCGAAACTTTTGTGGGGAATGATTAAGCATGATGATTTAGAATAGAATGTCGAAGAACTGAGTATCTAAACTGTTCTTTTTGGCCCTTGATCTCACTTTAATTAATTTCAATCAATTAATTGATTGATGTTGGGATGATAACAAACTACTTTTAATTATTAACTATTTTAAGTATTTTGAACTGTCCACAGCATAAGGTCGGGAATAACGATTACAACGACTTTTCAATTACTCAAATCAAAGCTAAAACGAAGAAATTAGAGTCGAGACAACATACTCGACGTGATGATGTGGCAGCAAAATCAAAATGATGGACAAATCAAAATATATCAAAGTAAGACATTTATAATTTTGGAAAAGTAACAAATGGTGGAGTTTTTCTTATTATTATATTTCTAAATAAAATCATTTTTACAAAATATAAATTTGAATCTAACCGTTACTCACATCGATTTTTATTATTTATTATATTATTATATTATTATATTTTAAAATTTTGATAGTTACTCACAAAATTTTTATTATTATTATATTATTATATTTATAATAAACTTTCAATTTTCATTTGACCATTACTCACATAACTTTTTTTTATTATTATAGTATATTATTATTATATTAAAAAAATTTAAATAAATGAATTTGTAAAATTTTCTTATTTATTTACTTTTAATCTCCACCTTCTATTATTCCTAACACAATCCAATTGTCAATATTAATTCCTACATTTTTGCCATTTTTCTCCACTATATAAACTCATCTTCCCCCACATTTTAAAATACATAACTTACATACATTTTCCAATTCTCATTTGTTCAAAGTCTCCATTGTTTGTTGCTCTCTACCTTTATTTCTCTTCATCTTATCCTTGAGAGGGATTATTATTATATTGTGAGAAAATAGTTATGAGTGTCCCAAATTGTAAATCTACTGTTTGAGAGAGTTGTGGTGTGCTATTATCAAACTCAAATATTTGTATCGGTTTGATCCTGCGCCGTGGAAAGGATTGAGTTTTCTTTTGAACTCGTAAAAAGAGCGATGTAGCAGTTTGGATCTGATCCGTGGAAAGAGTCGAGAAAGTTCTTTATTCAAATTTCCAAGAGGCGCTTGGGGAGTGGAGTAGGTCGAGTTTGACCGAACCACTATAAAACTACGGTGTCATTTTCTCTGACTCTTTCCTATTTAATTTCAAAATTATTATTGTGATTTATTGCATGTTCTACTTTATTATTGTTTTGACTTAAATTATTTTGGTCTAGTAATTATCATCTTTACTTATTTGTAAAAAGTTTCATCATTAGAAAAATTAATCACGTTTAAACACTTTTATCGTTAAAACCTTATTCACCCCCCTCCCCCCCTCTAGGGTTGCCATACCGATCCAACAATTGGTATCAAAGCGGGTTGCTCTTATAGATTTTTTATATAAACTTTAATGTTCGAGCTTATGGCCAACGTATGTGTTTAAAATGGTTTTAGTGAAGGACAATCAACCTTTAGACCCCCTTATTTTGATAGAACAAATTATACATGTTGGAAAGCTAGAATGAAAATTTATTTGCCAGTTGATTATCAATTGTGGTTAAATGTTAGTAATGGTTCTTACCTTCCAATAAAAATTGTTAATAATGTTGAGGTGCCTAAATTAGAAGAGGAATGTGATGAGCATGATATGAAAAAATGTTCTTTGAATGCTCGTGCTATCAATTGTCTTTATTGTGCCTTAAGTAAATTGTCTTTATTGTGCCTTAAGTAATGATGAATTTAATAGAGTATGTATGTGTTCTTTGGCATATGAAATTTAGAAAACTCTTGAAGTAACTCATGAGGGAACAAATCAAGTTAAAGAAACAAAAATTAGCATGTTAGTTCATAATTATGAACTATTTAAAAT
>NW_019646445.1:229321-234201 GCF_002806865.2 Cucurbita pepo subsp. pepo
TGTCTAAATCTAACACATGTAAATTTGTATCTAAGTATGATAAATCTAGATTTGTGCCTATATATCATTATTGTGGTGTTGAAGGTCATATTAGACTTAACTGCTTTAAATTGAAAAATTCTCAAAATATTCATTTAGGAATAAAAGTTTCTCAAAATACAAAATTTAACGATGTTTTAAAAAATAACTCTTCGAATTAAAATAGAATACACAAATTTAGTCCAAGAAATAAATTCTTGTATAATGTTGTTTGTTTCTCGTGTGGTAAGTTTGGACATAAATATTATTCTTGTTACTTATCCAAATACAATGTTTTTAATATGAATGCAAACATGAAATGGATTCCTAAATTTGTAAAGACTAACTCTCTAGGACCCAAACAAGTATGGGTACCAAAAGGTCAATTTTGAATATCTTTGTTTTTAGGTTTGTTTGAAAGCCTCTACGAAAGATAAGTACTTGGAGAGTGGTTGCTCAAGACACATGATGGGTAATCCATCCAAGTTTGTGAATCTTTCCAAGAAGGATGGTGGCTTAGTAATCTGGTGATAACAAGAAAGCTAAAATAATTGGTAAAGGTATAGGTAATAACTCTTGTACTCTCATTGAAAATGTATTGTTAGTTGGTTTAAAGCATGACTTACTTAGCATTAGTTAATTATGTGATAAAGATTTTAGAGTTGTATTTGATAAGAATAATTGCATATTGAAAATGCTAGTGATAGGAAAGTTTTGTTTGTAGGAAATAGAGATGATAATGTGTATACTATTGATTTGAATGATTGTCCTACAAATGATAAATGTCTTTCGGTTTTGCTTGATGACTCTTGGCTATGGCATAGAAGATTAGGACATGCTAGTATGCAGTTGATTTCAAATATTTCAAAAAATTCATTAGTTAGAGGTCTTCCTCAACTTAAATTTGAAAAAGATAAAATTTGTGATTCTTTGTCAAATGGGAAGGAAACTAAGTTTCTTCCAAATCTAAAAATATGATTTCTACTACTAGGCCTCTTCAACTACTCCATATGGACCTTCTAAAAAATAGCTAGTTCTAAAAAATAGCTAGTTATGGAGGAAATTATTATGATTTTGTGATAGTTGATGATTTTTCAAGATTTACTTAGGTTTTGATGATAAAACATAATAAGAAAAGATTTGCTAGTTTTATAAAAAGAGTTCAGAATGAAAAAGGGTTTTTAATTACTAAAATTAGGAGTGACCATAGGGGATAATTTGATAGTGTTGCCTTTGAAAAATTTTGTGAAGATAATGGTTTTTCTCATGACTTCTTTCTCTCCAAGGACTCCTCAACAAAACGGCGTGGTTGAAAGGAAAAATCACACTTTACAAGAATTTTCTAGATCAATGTTAAATCAGTATGATTTACCTAAATATTTTTTGGCGGGAGCCGTTAATACCGCTTGTTATATTTTAAATAGAGTTTTAATTAGACCTTCATTAGATAAAACTAGTTATGAAGTTTGGCGTAACAAAATTCTAAATGTTGGGTATTTTAAAGTTTTTGGTTGCAAATGTTTTATTTTGAACAACGAAGAAAACTTTGGAAAAATTGATTAAAAAACGGATATTGGTATTTTTCTTGGTTATTCATCTACTAGTATTCAATAAGAGAACTTTAGTTATTGAGGAATCTATGCATGTGGTATTTGATGAATCTTGCAATAATATTTCTAATGAATCTATTTGTAGTGATGATTTAGAAAGAAATTTTGGAGATTTACTTGACAAAGGCAAAGAAATTGGTTAAGTAAAGAAAGGTGAGCTTAAAGGAGGAAGGTTCTTCATCAATGACAAAAGAATGGAGGTATGCCTTATCTCATCCCAAGGACTTGATTCTTGGTGATCTCGAACAAGGTGTGAAAACTCGTTCTTCTATTAATTTATTTAATAATCTTGCTTTTGTTTCTCAAATTGAACCAAAAAGTCTTAAGGATGCCGAAAATGATGAGTTTTGGATTTTAGCTATGCAAGAAGAACTAAATCAATTTGAAAGGAACAAAGTTTGGGAATTAGTCCCTAGGCCATCTAATTTCTATTATTGGAACCAAATGGGTTTTTAGAAATAAAATGGATGAAAATGGGAATATCATTAGAAATAAAGCTAGGCTTGTAGCTCAAAGTTATTGTCAAGAAGAAGACATAGATTATGAAGAAACTTTTGCACCGGTTGCTAGATTAGAAGCTATTAGAATGTTACTTGCTTTTGCTTGTTACAAAAATTTTGTATTGTATCAAATGGATGTGAAAAGTGCATTTTTGAATGGTTATATTATGGAGGAAGTTTACGTAGAACAACCTCCCGGATTTGAAAATGTAGAATTTCCTCATCATGTCTATAAGTTGAAAAAGGCTCTTTATGGCTTAAAACAAGCTCCAAGAGCTTGGTATGATAGACTTAGTAATTTTCTTATCGGGAATGATTTTAAAATGGGCAAACTCGACACTACACTCTTTATTAAGATTAAAGAAAACGATATGCTATTAGTGCAAATATATGTGGATGATATCATATTTGGTTCTACTAATCCTTCTTTATGTGAAGAATTTTTTAAATGTATGCATAGTGAGTTTGAGATGAGTATGATGGGAGAACTTAGTTTCTTTCTTGGACTTCAAATCAAACAACTCAAGGATGGTATCTTCATCAATCAAGAGAAATACACTAAAGATTTGCTCAAAAGATTCAAGTTCAATAAAGGTAAGATTGCAAGAACTCCCATGAGCACATCCACTAAGCTTGACAAGGATGAAAAAGGTAAAAGTGTGGATATTAAAACTTATCGAGGTATGATTGGATCTTTACTTTACTTGACTGCTAGTAGACCCGATATTATGTTTAGTGTGTGTCTTTGTGCTAGATTTCAATCTTGTCCTAAGGAATCTCATTTATATGCGGTTAAGAGAATATTTAAATATTTGCTTGGAACTATTGATTTAGGATTGTGGTATCCTAGAAATGTTGAATTTAAATTGGTAGGATATTCTGATGCGGATTTTGCCGAAAGCTTACTTGATCGTAAAAGTACTAGTGGAACTTGTCAATTTCTTGGTAGTTCCTTAGTTTCTTGGTTTAGTAAAAAGCAAAATTCGGTTGCCTTATCTACTACCGAAGCGGAATATATTGCGGTTGCTAGTTGTTGTGCTCAAATTCTTTGGATGAAACAAACTCTTTGTGATTTTGGATTAAAGTTTGATAGTGTGCCTATATTTTGTGATAATACAAGTGCTATTAATTTAACCAAAAATCCTATTCATCATTTTAGAACTAAACATATTGACATTAGACATCATTTTATTAGAGAACAGGTGCAAAATGAACATATTATTCTTGAACTTGGTATTATTCGTGGTGACATATCTTAAATTTTATAATCTTGTTTATAATTTTTGAATGCATGTTCTTAGGGGGAACTATTATGTCATTCTTAAATTATTCTTCGATTGTTCTTTTTGATGATTACAAAGGAGAAGAAAATTAAGAAAAATATGCTCTAAGTTTGTTGTTTTATAATTTATGAATCATGAGGCATTAATATAGGGGAGAATATGCTCTTGAATGAAATTTATGATAATATATTAATGTATTGATATTATTACATGGATGGTGTGTTATCTTGTTTTTTATGAATTTTTCTTGAAATGATTTGTCAATCATAAAAAAAGGGGGAGATTGTTGGCTTTTTGGCCCATGATCTCACTTTAATTAATTTCAATCAATTAATTGATGTTTTGATGATAACAAACCTACTTTTAATTATTAACTATTTTGAGTATTTTGAACTGTCCACAGTATAAGGTCGGAAACAACGATTACAACGACTTTTCAATTACTCAAATCAGAGCTAAAACGAAGAAATTAGAGTCGAGACAACATACCCGACATGATGTGGCAGCAAAATCAAAATGATGGACAAATCAAAATATATCAAAGTATAACATTTATAATTTTGGTACAGTAACAAATGGTGGAGTTTTTCTTATTATTATATTTCTAAATAAAATTATTTTTACAAAATATAAATTTGAATCTAACCGTTACTTACATCGATTTTTATATTTTAAAATTTTGGTAGTTACTCACATAATTTTTATTATTATTATATTATTATATTTATAATAAACTTTGAATTTTCATTTGACCGTTACCCACGTAACTTTTTATTATTATTATATTATATTATTATTATATTAAAAATTTTAAATAAATGAATTTGGAAAATTTTCTTATTTATTTACTTTTAATCTCCACCTTCCATTATTCTTAACACAATCCAATGGTCAATATTAATTCCTACATTTTGCCATTTTTCTCCACTATATAAACTCATCTTCCCCACATTTTAAAAGACACAACTTACCTACATTCTCCCATCCTTATTTGTTCAAAGTCTCCATGGTTTGTTGCTCTCTCCAAGCTTACAAGTTTATTTCTCTTCATCTTATTCTTGAGAGGGATTATTATTATAGTGTGAGAAAATAGTTGTGAGTGTCCCAAATTGTAAATCTAATCTTTGAGAGAGTTATGGTGTGCTATTATCAAACTCAAATATTTGTATCAGTTTGATCCTCCGTCGTGGAAAGGATTGAGTTTGTTTTTGAACTCGTAAAAAGAGCGGTGTAGCGGTTTGGCTCTGATCCGTGGAAAGAGTCGAGAAAGTTCTTTATTCAAATTCTCAAATGCGCTTGGGGTGGAGTAGGTCGAGTTTGACCGAACCACTATAAAACTACAGTGTCATTATCTCTAACTCTTTCCTATTTAATTTCAAAATTATTATTGTGATTTATTGCATGTTCTACTTGATTATTGTTTTGACTTGAATTACTTTGTTATAGTAATTATCATCTTCTACTTATTT
>NW_019646445.1:234543-254622 GCF_002806865.2 Cucurbita pepo subsp. pepo
CAGTGTATAAAATAGTAAAAAGGTGCTTAAAATCGAAACCCTATTTTGGAATCCCTAATCCGGGACGTTTGAAGCACGTGCTAAAAAAACTCACTAACGTTCGATGTTTTTCAAAACTTTTGTGGGGAATGATTAGGCATGATGNATTTTGGAATCCCTAATCCGGGACGTTTGAAGCACGTGCTAAAAAAACTCACTAACGTTCGATGTTTTTCAAAACTTTTGTGGGGAATGATTAGGCATGATGATTTAGAATAGAATGTTGAAGAAACTGAGTGTCTAAAACAATAAAAAAAAAAAAAAAGTGCTTAGAATCGAAACCCTAAATTGGAAACCCCAATCCGGAACGTTTGAAGCACGTTCTAAAAAACCAAGTAACTGTCCACATTTTTTGAAACTTTTATGGGGAATGATTAGGCATGATGATTTAGAATAGAATGTCGAAGAAACTAAGTGTCTAAAATAGTAAAAAAAATCCTTAAAATCGAAACCCTAAATTGGAAACCCCAATCCGGGACGTTTGAAGCACGTTATAAAAAAAAACCTAGTAACTGTCCATGTTTTTCAAAAAATTTGTGGGGAATGATTATGCATGATGATTTAGAATATAATGTCGAACAAACGGAGTGTATAAAACAATAAAAAAAAGTGCTTAAAACCTATACCCTATTTTGGAAACCCTAATCAAGGACGTTTGAGGCACGTGCTAAAAATACTGAGTAACGTTCGATTTTTTTCGAATCTTTTGTGGGGAATGATTATGCATGATGATTTAGAATAAAATGTTGAAGAAACGGAGTGTCTAAAACAGTAAAAAAAAATGCTTAACATCGAAACCCTAAATTGGAAATTCTAATTCGGGCTTGGAGATCAAGCAATTCAACACGACTTTCTGACAGATGCCTACTATAATGTGATGTTATGTGGCACTCATAGTTGGGGATGCGAGGAGCTCCTCAATTTGCTGGATCTAATCCACTATGTCCTCTATCGGGGTTGTCAAATATTTCACATTTTCTATGATCAAGTATTCTGGGAATCCTCCTTAATAGATGAAATATTCATATTAGGTCAATGCCAATTGAATCAATTTTATTAGCTATGAATTCAAACTTTTTGGCATTTCTCGTTTCTTCACATGATATGATGGGTCAATCATTTGCTTCATTGGTTCCAACAGTGGCAGCTGCGAAATCTGCTATTGGGTTAGCCATTTTCGTTATGACTGTCTGAGTCCGTGGGACTATTGTTGTAGAATTTATTAATAGCATTCAAGGTTAAAGATGACTCCTAGAGAATTACCAAAATACGAAGTTCTCTTCTCCTTTCGTCTTCTTTTTTCTTTTTGATTTGGACTTGGTTGGCAGGGTCGGGGCCTTTATCGTTGGACGAGCGCATCCGATTCAAAAGTCCTTTCCTAAACCACTTCCCGTTCAGTTGTTGAAAGATAGAGAGAAGCTTGATAAATGAGATGGAATTCCACGAATATGCAGGCTAGGAAGATGCTATTTGCTGTTATTCTATCTATTTGTGCATTAAGTTCAAAAAAAATCTCAATCTATAATGAAGAAATGATAGTAGCTCGTTGTTTTATAGGATTTATTATATTCAGTCGTCAGAGTTTATGTAAGACTTTCAAAGCGATTCTCGACGGGAGAATCCAGGCTATTTAGGACGAATCGCAGCAATTTCTCAATCCTAACGAAGTAGCTCCTCCGAAATCCAAGGAACAACAACAATTGCTTAGGATCAGTTTGCGAATTTGTGGCACCATAATCGAATCATTACCAATGGCGCGCTATGCACCTAAGTGCGAAAAGACAGTGCATGCTTTGTTATGCCGAAACCTAAATGTTAAATCAGCAACACTTCCAAATGCCACTGATTCCCATCGCATCCGTTTTTAGGATGATCTAGTCACAGGTTTTCACTTCTCAATGAGTGAAAGATTTGTCCCGGGTGTACGTTGAAAGCTTCTATAGTCGAACTCATTCGAGAGGACTTGGTGGTCTTAAGAATGGTTCAGGTGGGGGGTTCTCTTAAGAATAAAGAAGACAAATAGAATCTAATTCATGTTCGTGCTAACAAAAGAGCGAATCCAATACCAAGACGACTTCTTTCTTAGGAAGTGCATCAAGTACTTGAGTCATTGTTGGGTATCATGCCCCACGAGTGAGTTGCCAAGTGCCCCCTAGCCTAGAAGGGCAGTCTACCACAAGATCGAGTGGAAGCCCAGAGCCAAACCCCCTTTGTTGGGGAGCCCCTGTTTGTTTGATTTATTCCAGAAAAGTAGCCATGTGCATTGATTATCGGGCGCTCAACAAGGTAACCTAACCATCAATCACAAGTATCCACTTTGATTGCGGACTGTTTTGCCCTAATCAATAAATGCGAGATACTTCGAGAAGTTGTATCTATGGCCGAGCAACTACCAAGTGCGTATCGCGGATGGAGACGAGCCAAAGACGACTTGTATGACAAGCAAGCAACCTGACTAATAAAGGGTTGATTTGGGTAGGCCTATTGGACTCACCAATGCCCCTGCCACGTTTTGCACCCTCCACAATGAGCTATTCCACCCGTACTTAGACGATAGATGATATACTTTGCTATACCTATACGTTAAACGATCATGTTAGCCACCTCCGGACCGTAAGGTATTAAGGAAGAATCACCTCTATGTAAAGACAGAGATCCTATTCCTAGGGCATTGGATGAGCATCAGAGCAAGGAATGGCAAGCACCTATCATGGTAAGTTACTCGAATAGGGCTGCTCAACTCCAAAATTTCCTAAACTAAAGAAGGACATACGGATCAATCATGACATTTCACTGTGTCAAAGAGCTTTTGAGGACAACAAGCAGGCAGTGATTGGTGAATTCGTATTGCAGTTGCCAGATTACACTAAGCCATTTGAAGTACACACGGATGCATCAGACTATGCCATAGGCGGTGTGCTAGTACAATACGGTAACCTAGTAGCATATGAGAGCCAAAAGCTCAATGAGACCGAAAGGCGTGGTCCAAGAGAAGGAGATGACAATAATAGTGCACTAGAAGAGAACGTGGAGGCGGGTCACGATTTCTGGTCAAGACAGATAATGTGGCGACGAGTGACTTCCTAACGCAAAAGAAACTCACGCCAAAATGGAGAAGATGGCAAGCAAGACAAACTTGCCAAGTTTGATTGATATGGTGCGTCAGTTTGCCATTTTGACGGACCAACTAGGTCGCAGATGCCTTAAGCTTAAGTAGGAAGATAGAGCTGGCGACATTTAAGTGTGAGGCACGGGCAGCCACTAGCAGGGTCACGAGTACCATACCGCATCGTATTCGAGATGGGCTTGAAAAAGGACCCACGATCAGCCTTTTGCAACAAGCTAAGGAATGAAAAACTCGGCTTGGATCAAGGATGGGCTCTTGGTCACAAAATTGAATCCACTTTTCTTTGCTTTCAAAACCTTGATTTTTTCCGTATGTTGCGGAGCGAGCAAGGAGTGCCACGCACGAGCGGAGCGAAAACAAAGCCAAGGGGGAATTCTTCGTTAAGGGAAATCCTTTGATTGTGTATAGAATATGGATGCATGTTTTTCTTGTTCCACTGGCTAGGACAAAATTTTCACGTCTTTTTCGTTATTACGACCTTCTTTTTTTATGTCAAAGACCGAAGCTATGCGCAAATTCTCATTGGATCTCAGTTGTTCTTAACAGCGATGAATATTCATTTAAGTCTTTGGATAGCACCACTAGATCTTCAACAAGGTGGAAATTCTCGTATTCTGTACGTACATGTTCCTGCGGCTCGGATGAGTATTCTTGCTTATATCGCTACGACTATAAACACTTTCTTCTTACTATTAACAAAACATCCCCTTTTTCTTCGTTCTTTCGGAACCGGTATAGAAATCGGTGCTTTTTTACGTTGTTTACTGTAGTACTGGGGGTTTCGGGGGAGACCTATGTGGGGCACGTTTTGGGTGTGGGATGCTCATTTAACCTCTATATTCATCTCGTTCCTTATTTACATGGGTGCACTGCGTTTTCAAAAGCATCCTGTCGAACCGGCTTCTATTTCAATCCGTGTTGGACCAATCGATATACCAATAATCAAGTTTTCAGTCAACTGGTGGAATACATCACATCAACCTGGGAGCATTAGCAGATCTGGTACATCGATACATGTTCCTATGTCATTCCAATATTGTCTAACTTTGCTAACTTCCCCTTCTCAACCCGTCTCTTGTTCATTTTGGAAACATGTCTTCCTATTCCATCTTTTCCCAAATCTCCTTTAACGGAAGAAATAGAAGCTTGAGAAGGAATACCAAAACTTAGTTCACTTGCTAAGAATCTTTGCATCCATGGCTGAATGGTTAAAGCGCCCAACCTATACCGACCTAATAAAGGGGAAAATTCGTAGGTCCAATTCCTACTGGATGCACTTGGAACGTTCAATTCAATCGCTGCTCACGGAATTTATACATATTGATATTCATTTTCTTGCTTGCACCTACCAGAAGGAGAGAGATTATTAATTACTGATATCGAAAAAACAAGGACGTTATGAGCATTCACTAATGTCAGCCCTTGCTTGGAACTAAGGGAAAGGTTCAAGCCTAAAACGGAGTTTCGGAAGGCCTAGAAATAGGATTCCATTTTCATTTCCTAAACAGAAAAAGCATACACATAAGCACCCGAGGATGCCAAATCATCCACTGAGGAGTCAGATTTTGCTCTTTCATCCGAACCCACCGAAGCATCCAAAGCAAAAACTCCTCTTTACCCCTAATCTTAAGAATCCGAAGCTTAAGCCAAATCTAAAGCTAGAATAGAGGGAAATAAATGATTCCGGTAGCCAAGCCAATGTGGGGTGATATGAACCAAGAGACATCAATCATACAATATACTTCAATGAAGATGTGAAGACAATATTGTTGAAATTATCAAAAGATATTTCAATTCATGTCACATTGAACAAGAATGAAGTTTCATGCTATAAATTTTGGGTGGATTACAATTGAGAATAATTTAGAGTTATTGTATTTCATTAATGTATTTTAAGACTTTTTATTTACATTAGGTTATAATTACATAATGGTTAATTATGGTCATTTAAGGATGAATGTTAAACTCTTGGAATGCCTTTCATAGTTTCATTTTGAGGATATATAAAGCCATGTGAGTTGTATTTGTAGGTAGACTTGTAAAATATAGTAAAAGAAGCATTTGTGCTTTCTTTAGCCAATGGCTAAGTTTCTTTGCAATTCTATGTAGTTTAGGTTGCATGTAGAATCATTCAAGCCCGACCTGATCAATCTTGCTTGTGGAGTGATTCGAATCTCAAACAAGTATTCTTGCGTTGAGATATTTGATCAACAAGAATCATTCAAGCTAGACATGATCGATCTTGCTTGTGGAGTGATTCGAATCTCAAACAATGTTCTTGCCTTGAGATATTCGATCAACAAAGTAATCTGAATCTTACTCCCCTTGTAGTAATTTCCATATATCATTATGTTATAGAATCAACCCAAGGAAAAGTATGGAACGGATTACCTTGATGATCAAGATCAAGAGTAAAGAAAACTCATTTCTAAACTCGTGATTCGAATCACTCCACACGAGGTTTGATCAATTCAACACTTGAATGACTCTAGCATGCAAGTTCTAAATACAAGAATTTGCAAAGAAAAACTTAGCTCTCAACAAAGCTAAAATATAAATTCTATTCTTAATTCCAAAAATCTGATGTCCCTAATCAAAGAAAAAAATGCTTTATACCGCCTCTACAACCTTAACCTATATCACACATAACTTCTAAATTAAATTTGGTAATAAATGAGAAATACCCATAACCTTCATATTAAAATGGCTAGTTAACGGTGGAATATGGTAACCTATGTATAGGTTACAATATAACCTTAATTCCTATATTAAAAAAATATAATCTTAATTCTTATATTAAAAACAAACAAATATTTAAATTATAATTAAATAGTGCAGTGAATGGAAGGTGCAAATTTGTTATCCTTGGACTCGTTTCATAAATTTTAGTTGAGTTCATTAAATGCAACTGAAAGTGCATTTAATGTATCTCTTTCTTACCGCTCAACTTTGCACAACATATAATGAGGGTCTCCAACGTCTTCTAAAATTTCCTTTGATGAGCTCATCAGAGTTTGAATATAAGTGTACAAGGTTTGTTGTAGCTTCTTGGCTCTCGTCCTTGTAATTGGACCTTGAGGTATGGAAATTTCTTGGTCGTGGTTCATATCATGGGGTCTATAACTACAATAAGAATACCTGTGATCCGGGGCATGAAGCAGTTGAAGTTGATGATTTCTTTTCCAATTTTGCGTCTGTCTGTGTGAAAAGTATGTAGGATCCGATCCACCTTAAGCTATGGGGTCTGAGCCTATTCCTAAAGCATAGGCTCTCATACCAAATCCAACATATAAATCAGCCTAGGCCAACGCCAAATCTGCACCTACGGAATATCCAAAATCTTCCAAATCATCAAATGAATAGTACGTAAAGAAATGGCTTTTTGATCCCCGATCTAAGTCTCGTCTTTCGAAGGGTCTTGTTCCGTTCATATGCCACTCATTTGTAGCATGGTTTTTCTATCTTTTAGATAAGTAAGACAAGCGCTTCATTACTCGTGATTCTAATTCTAGCATATGCTCAACTGCTCCTACTTTTCAAATGGTTGAGCTCGTGTCATTAAGGTCAGCAGGTCGGGCCTGCAGTTCTAATGATTCCATAGATACAGAAAGAGCTTCACTCATTTCTGTGCTTTCTATTTCTTTTTTTAGAAAATCGATATTAAAACGTCAACTTTAGGCTTTGTGAACTAAGGAGGACTCATATGATTCTCCTTCCTCGACTTCAGCTCTCTCTCCTGGTTTTCAATAACACAAAAACTTGCTTAGTCAGGTCTTCCTTTTATGTGAATTTGTAGAGTAGGCAGAGACCCAACTATACGATCGGAGTTTAAACATGTAAATCATGGGTCTCCCGAATATCCATCATCAGCTAACCCCCTTTCTTGGCTTTTGTTCTATTAGTAGTAAGCTCTGCTCCCTCTAGTTCGATTAATTCTGGATTTTGATAACTGACAACCTTCCAAGGTTGAATGACTGCTCCTATTAGTTATGACTTTTTTGTTAAAGAAAACTCACAAATTCCTAAAATAAATCTCAGTAACTATAAAAAGAGACAAAGAATACTTTATTTATTTAAACTCTTTTCTAATACTTCTCTCTATTTTTTCTTTTTCTCTACTCTCATTTTACACTAGAAAACAAAGTATTCATAAGCTTTTTAAAATCTAATTATAGCGATGAGGATGTCACCCATAAACGGCCACTATTCCGTTAAAGGTCGTTGGCTTCTCTTTCACCACTCACTTTTGAATTTAAAATCTACTAATAAATTAACTAAAAATGACATTTGACGTTTATTATAAAAAAAATGACATTTAATGTTTATTCCACAAAACTCCCCCATAAACTTAAATGCTACTTTCAATGACTCCACCTGCGCCGTTTTCGTTTTCTCGAGCTCAGCTATGGCTTCTTCAATTTCCTATCTTTGTCCCCGAGCAACAAACTAAGCTTATCCTTCTCTAGCGAAACTCTATTTAGAGCTTCTCGAAGACAACCCATTTGAGACAGCAACTCCTCATTTCTCCCATTCTCAACCTTGCTCGACTCAGTCAAAGACAGTATAGCTTCTTTCATTTTACTCAATTCCCTTAGCAAGTCCACAATGACATTTTCCACTTCTGCTTTCGCCTCCTCCATTTCAACTTTATCACGAGTGATTATCTTAATCGTGTGTCGTAAACTCACTGCCTCCTGTTGGACTCCATTCAGATTCACATCAAGTGAATCTCTCTGTTGAGTTAACATCTCTACATCTTTCTCCTCCCTCACTAACTCTTCCACTAAACCATCAACCTCCGTCATTCTCTTTCTTCCCACCTTCTTCAATTCTCTTCACAAGCTCAGAAATTACCTTCCCATTCTCTTCCTTCTCCTGTTTGAAATAGAAAGAACTCTCACTCACCTCAGCTACTTCCTTCTTTAACCTTTGAATCTCCATTTCTAAAGTTTTCTTTTCCTTTTCAATCTCTATTTTCAAATCAACTTTTCTCTCCAATAACCTACGAGATTCATTCAATAACCTCTTAACAAATTCCTTACCTTTCAACAGATACCCATTCATAATCTCACTCTCCATCTTTTCGCATAACATCTTCTTGCATTTCACCTTCAAATCTTTTCACATAACAACTTCTTGCATTTCACCTTCAAATCTCCTATCTCTTCTGAAGCCCTTTTCTCATTCTTCTCCATTTCAGCCATTTTCCTTCTCCTTATCCTTATAGTATCCTTCATAACTGATACCTTGACCACCTTGACCATTTTTACTACTTTCACGGCCACAACCTCTACCTTGAAAATTTTGAGAGTAGAGTGTCTTTTCATCTTTGATTGACTCTTTGGTCTGAAGTGTTTGATCGAGTGTTTCCTCCTTCTTCTTCTTACGTTGCTCGTGTAATTCGAGAGAACTGGCTAGCTCGTTGACCGTGAACGTCGCTAGGTCCTTTGACTCTTCTATCGCGCAAGCAACATTCTCGAAGTTGTTGGTTAATGACCTCAAAATCTTCTCCACAACCTACGTCTCGGCTAACATATCTCCGTTTCGGTTGAGTTGGTTTACCACGGTCTGTACACGCGTGATGTAGTCAGATACACTTTCTGACTCCTTCATCTTCATGCTCTCCAACTCGCCACGAAGAGTTTGGAGATGCACTTGCTTGACTCGATCGGTTCCTTTGAACACTTTTCCTAAAGTGTCACACGCTTCTTTTGAAGTAGTTGCACTTACAATCTTCTCAAAGCCCGACACGTCAACAGCTTGGAACAACATGTATAGTGTCGCCTTATCCGTTGATCGCACCTCTTTTAGCGCCTTGTTTTGTGCCGCCATATAACCTGTGGTATCTTTCGGTTCTTCAAAACCTTCTTTGACCACCTCCCATACATCTTGAGAACCAAGAAGAGCTTTCATTTGAATGCTCCAATTCTCGTAGTTTGTCTTCGTTAGTAGCGGTAGCAACATTTGACCCGTCACATTCGCCATTGGCTCTACCAATTTGTTAAGGAAAACTCACAAAATTGTGAAATAAATCTCACATGTACTACGATAGAAAGAGACAAAGAACACTCTATTTATTTGAAAAACTCTTTTCTATTACTTAGAAAGAGACAAAGAACACTCTATTTATTTGAAAAACTCTTCTCTATTACTTCTATGTATTTTTTCTCTTCTCTGACTTTACATTAGAAAAATAATGTATATATAAGCTTTTCGACTTTACAATAGAAAAATAACGTATATATAAGCTTTTCGACTTTACAATAGAAAAATAGCCTATATATAAGCTTTTCTAAATCTAATTATAGCTATTAGAATACCACCCATAAACAGCAGCTCTTCCTATAGAGGCTTTGCCCTTTTCCTTCACCACTAACTTTTCAATTTAGAATCTCCTGACAAATTAACTAAAAATGGCATTTAATATTTATTAACATTTTCGTTTGAAATTTTAGCTGAGCATTCACCGGGGCCACCTACGACACATAGCTTTGGAGAGACCCGTTGGAATCTAAACGATTTTTTATGTATGTCTTCTATCTTTCAACTCAGCAGGATCAAGAGAAAGACAGACCTACCTACTAATTCTAAGTGGCAAGATTCATGAAAGACAATAGGCTCAAGAGAAAAACCTGATTTCTTCTTCTTTAATATCACATCGTATACATCGTAATAGAACCCTTTTTTCAAATCTAAAAGTACCCTCTCAGTACGCATACACGTTTTAGGTTATTCGGAAGGAATGGAATGACTAATGTGATGTGAATCCTCCACAAAGAAAAAATTCCTTGGACTTTCTGTATGGTCGGCAAATCCGTGACAACCCCACAACAAAGAGTGAAATGTCAACCCCTTTCTCTATTAAAGCAAAAAGTATGCACTCAAAATACCTCTATCACCCCAACCCACCTTGTTTGTGTACGGGAACTGCTACCACTTCCTTAGAACAGCACTAACTTACCGTTATTAATTATACACACGCAAGTAGTGGCTCACCTAGAGGAAGAAGTCAGAGGCTATGCACTATAGAAGAATAGATTTGATAGAATCAATCGATTGCATAAGATATGCAAAAACCACTAACTGGTCTTTACAAACGAAACAACATAAAGAAAAAATAAAAGAAGTCAAATTGACTCTGAAAAAAAAAAAAAAAAAAAAAAAGGAAAAAAGATAGTGAAGCATGAACCTTTACAGGAGAGCATATTCAATCCTCGTCCCCTCGGTAAAGCTGCGAAGCTCCTTCGGCTCTAAACTGCTACTGTGCTTATTTGGTCTATCAGCTACCTACTTATCCCAACTCTAAAGGCTGCTACTGACCTAATTGGTCACTTTTCAATCGAAAAGCTTTCAATTTCAGAGATCACTCAAGGACCGTAAAAAAAACCACTTCTCATTCAGGGTCATCGAGATCTTTATAGAAAAGAAAAACTTTACTAAAAATGAATGAAAAGCCATGAACAAAGAAAGGGGATTGATTGAGAAATAGAGCTAAGCGATCCATTGAATGATGGGCAGGAATGAATGGACTGATTGCCCTAGCCCTAAAGGCAAGGAGGAAGGAAGATTAGTCTAAAATAAAAGAAGACGACCACTTACCATAAGAAAAAAGAAAGGAATGCCTTGCTCGACTAATCAAGATTAAAGTCGATGGTCCTAGGGACCTTAAAGCAAATTAGAAAGCATTCGAATTAACAACATGTGAGTGGACCAGAAACGGACTCCCCTTTTGTGGACGAACACTAAACCTCCTGTTTTGGACTCGCGAAACCCTCTTTGAACTTAGAAAGATGGGCGTAGACTCGAATGTTCATGGACACGTAAGAGAACCAAAGCAAATAAGGTATAAAGATCTCTCTATTTCTTTGAGAGGAGAATCTTGTTGGTTTGACCTCCCTCACTAAATCCTCCCACATTAGGATTAAAAATAAATAAAAAAGATTTATCGTATTCTTTTATTGTATATCAAATTTATGGTTTCAATTGGTGCAAACCCGGATAGCCGCCCTTCCCCCTTCTCACAATGTTCTCGAACTTCGGGTTCAACCAGGAAACCAGAGATTTTTCAGTTTGCACCATTGGTTTTGTTTTTCGAGAATTTTACGTAGACCTCTTTGAGATAAATAGTCTTTTTTGTGCAATTCCAAACCGACAAAATCGATCACAGGAATACCAGTTACAGTATCATTATCCAAAGAGGAATCCTTCCCGTAGTCTCCGGCCATTTGTCCCACTTCCCTCCCTATTTCCTCGAGTGGTCTTTTTTTTTTGGCCGTTAGAGTGGTCTTTTTTGGTGGTTAGANAAGAATGAAAAAAAAGATGAAATTGAAGAAGAAAGAAAGAGAGTTGTTTGGCTACCTTTGGAGAGGTGAAGAGGTTTTCACAAAAATCAATCTTTGTACGTNAAAGAAAGAGAGTTGTTTGGCTACCTTTGGAGAGGTGAAGAGGTTTTCACAAAAATCAATCTTTGTACGTATGTACAATGGAGGATTTTTGGTCTCTAACTATAACAACTTGGGTTTGCCTAGTGTTTTTCAAACTCTTTTACAAGAATTTGAAGACATGTTTCAAGATAAAGAAATACTTCCCATTAGAGGTATTGAACATAAAATAGACTTCATTCCAAGGGCTGTCATTCCTAATAAGCCAGCTTATCGAGTCAATCCAACTAAGACAAAAGAAATTCAAAGGCAACTGGAGAAGCTCATGGAAGAGGGCTATATACGAGAAAGTTTGAGTCCATGTTCTATATGAGACTTATTGGTGCCAAAGAAAGATGAAACTTGGCGCATGGGCATGGATAATAGAGTCATCAACAAAATCACTATAAAGTTTCGACATCCTATTTCTAGGCTAGACGATATGCTTGATTTATTACATGATTCATGTCTATTTATAAAAATTATTTTGAAATCTGGATATCATCAAACTAGAATGCATGTAGGAGATAAATGGAAAACAACTTTCAAAATTAAATTTGGATTGTATGAATGACTTGTTATGCCTTTTGGGTTAACTAATGCTCCTAGTACATTTATGCGCTTAATATATAATGTTTTGAGAAAATATCTGGAAAAATATGTTGTTTATATTGATGATACTATAACTTATTTGAAGATTTTGATTAAGCATGTGGAGCATGTTAAGTTAGTTTTGATTACACATGTAATACATAGAGGAATTTAATTTTAATAAGTGTAGTTTTTGCATAGAATAATTTCACTTTCCTGGCTTTATAGTTTATATAAACAAAGTAGAAGTTTAAGTAGAAGTAGATAAAGAGAAAGTTAAAGTCATTAGGGATGTGCTAACACAAAAAGTGAAGTAAAGTTCAAAGTTTTTATGGGGCTTTTATACGAGATTTATAAAGGATTTTAGTACCATAGCTGCACCATTGAATGACCGGATGAAAAATAATGTTGATTTTAAATGGGAAAATGCGAGAGAATGAATTCAATTTTCTTAGGAAGAAATTAAGCCACCATTATTTGTTTTGGCTAGCTTTGATAAAACTTTTGAAATTGGATGGGATGGATGTGGTTTGGGCATAAGTGCCGTTTTAATTCAAGATGGAAAGCCCTTAATGTATTTTAGTGAAAAACTAAATGGGGCATTGAAATATCGTACCTATGACAAAGAATTATTTGCTTAGTTCATCTATTGCATGTGTGTCAACACTACTTATTGCCTAGAGAATTTGTGATCCACTTTCATGAAGGGTCAAAGCAAATTGAACGGTAGACATGTAAAGTGGGTGAAATTTATTGAAACATTTTCATATATATCAAATATAAGCAAGGTAAGGATAATATGGTAGCTGATGTGTTATCTAAAATGTACGATCTCTCCCCTTCTCTTAGTGCAAAAATTCTTGGATTTGAGCCTACTACATAATTATATAGAGATAACTAAGATTTCAAAACTATTTATGTATCTTGTCTTGCAAAAAAAAGCGGTGGGTGATTATTATTTGTTTCATAAATTGTTTATACTTTGTATTCCTAAATGTTCTATAAAAGATTTACTTTTGAGAGAAGCACATGGTAATACCTTAATGGGACATCTTAAGATTAATAAAGTTTATAAGATGTTGCATAAACACTTCTTTTGGCCGAAGATGAAGCACGATGTCCATAGGTTTTGTAGCAAATGTTTTAAACGCAAAGAAGGCAAAATCTAGATCACAACCAAATGGATTGTATACTCCTTTGAATGTATCTAACAAACTCAATTGATCATGCAATTGGGTTACTGCACACCAAAGAGGGTAAAAACTGTATTTTTGTTGGTAGATAGATTTATTAAAATGACTCATTTTATTGCATGCTACAAAATGGATCATGCAAAAACATGTTACTGACTTATTCTAGGAGTTTATGGATTTAATCCACTTAATTTGCTTCCTATTCTTTTTAATATTTTTTGTGAGTGAAGCAGTCTGCAAAAGGAGGTGATTATTCTGGTCGTTTATGGATTTAATCCACTTGATTTGCTTCCTATTCTTTTTAATATTTTTGTGAGTGAAGCAGTAAAAGGGGTGATGATTTTTATTCAAGGAACTATTTGGGAAAAACTCAATTGATTTCAAATTTGTCTCCCTAGACACACATCAACATTTGTTGCAATGTATTCTTTTTAATTTCATAAATTATGGAAGGGTCAAATGGTCAATTTGACTTCGTCTTTTGTGGAGATTAAAGGGGATCGGGAATAAATCCCGGCCACAAACGTCTTTTGTCGGGAGACTATAAATACCCACAATATGTTAGGTAAAAAATCAGATTCGTGGATGAATGTAATTCAGATCTCAAACTGAGACATTTTCCTTCGAAATCTGAGCATCAATTTTGTCATTTATAAGTTTCGAGCAATTCTTGTGGTAGAATTGCATCCGAGTCATTCAATCAAGCTTTGATCAAGTTCGATTGTGGAGTGACTCAATTTAGAACAAGGTTTCCAAATCTTGCTTCTAGATTTTCGATTGTAAAAGGTAATCTAATTCTAGCCTATCTCTTGGTTGATCCGAATTTTGTATAAGGAGGTGTTAATTACTTTGATTCAAGGGTTCTTGCTTCAACAAAAGCTTGGATCGTTAGGCTGAGGATTAGGGTTGCCTTATCATCCACCGCGCGTTTGCCTTGGGTCAGGTGGTTAAATTCTTGCTGTTTTTTTTATACGGGTTTCCTTTGGATAGTAGTATTTCAGGAAGGCTTCCTTAAAGGTTTCCCACGTTGTGATCCCCTCTCTCGGGTTGATATTCTGTTTATTATCCGCCCACCACACTTCTGCATCTTTTTACAGTACATATGCCGCGCACGCTACTTTATGGTCATTAGGGCATCTCATTGATTCAAAGGTCATTTCCATGGTTGCGATCCACATATGAGCTACTGTGGGATCTTCATTTGAACCGATTAATGGACGGGGGTCATGCTGTCTGAAGTCTTTTAACCAACTCGTCCCCCTGTCCGGTTGCGGGTTTTTGGCCGGTTGTGTGGACGCTGCATCGACCGGTTGTGTGGCCGTCGCATTGGCTGGTTCCATAGCCATTGCTGCGACTTGTTGCGTAGCTAACAATGTGGCCTATTGTGTGGCCAACATTGTTTGCATCGTCATTTCAAGTGACTCCAAAACCATTTGTGTGGCGAGGTCCAATCCAGCCTATGGTGCAGCTTGAGGGGGCGGTGTGTTTTCAGGAGGTAGTGCAGCTTGTGGGAGAGGTGCATTTTCAGGAGGGGGTGCAGCTTGTGGGGGAGGTGCGTTTTCAAGAGGGGGTATAGCTTGTAAGAGGGGTGCGTTTTCAGGAGGGGGTGCAACTTGTAGGGAAGGTTCCCTCGATGGTAGTTCGAGTGCGTAGGGTCCAGTAGTCGACCCTTCTTGGGAAGAGGTTCTTTCGGCTTCTCTTCTTCCCCATCTCCTAATGGGAGGTCGTCCTCTCCCTCTCCTACCTCTTCTACGCCCTCTGTGCGACATGGTTCTAGAAACCAAGAAAATAATTCTATCTAAGTCTATGATTTACTTATAACCTTACTTACATTCTACTATATCATTCAAGGAAAAGAAAACATAAATGTCATAACATAAAGACATGCATTGACACAAGATCACATCATAGCATAAAATCATTCAGTATCATGACACTCAATATTTAAAGCCAATCACATTAAATATATCACAAAAATGTCCATTCATCTCCCATCCTACGCAAGTTGTACCTGAGAGCTACGAAGCATCGGCGATTGGACCGTGGAACATGTCAAGCCTACTTCGTAGGCAAGTCTACAAGATCTATAACCTGGCTTTGATACCAACGGTAATGACCCTAAATTATATTTAATCTAAGGTCATTACTATACTTTAAACACGGAAGCTCTTATCATAAATGCGACATAAGTTTGTCTTTTATTACCTCATGAATAACGAATACAAGGGAAGGAAAGGCAACTCTGAAATATATGTTCTATACTAACATATGATTTATTAATGCGATTACAATTCAACCTATACTAATGATGCAAGCGGAAATTCAACCTACACTAACCTATACTATGAATGAAAATGAAATTCAACCTATACTAACCTATACTACGAATGGAAAACAACTATCTTATGCATGTGCCACGATCCTGGGATGTGCGATGCTACCGCCGGTCTCACATGGGTGCCTTACCTTTATTTGAAAATGTGGTAGCACGAGGCTTGAGTATTTCTAGAATACTCAGTAAGTGACCCCCTATCGGGGTTATGCAACAATCACATGCAAATGAGATGATGGAACCTATCTTTCAATCTATCTTCCTACGGTGTTGTTCTAATGGGTAATTTGGATGTGTACCATATACTCTACACACAGCCCATACGTACGAGTATGGGCTCACCAGTCAGTTCGCACACCGCTGGGCCACTTTCTTTGCCGGGCGAGCATACTCTAGGAGCTCATTAGGTCGGACACCCATTAGAACTAGTAACCATCACGGCAGTGCTATGCAAAACATAACGATCGTACCCCTGCCCTTGGATGTACGCGTCCGTACCCTCGTGATGGAATAGGGGTATCCCCCCATGAGCACACATAATGCATGAGGTCCCCAATATTTCTACTTTTATCATTAATGAATATAACCTCACTATCATCTTTCATGCTTAACATATCATTTCTCATTTTTCAGTCTACGTATCATACATAATCCTAACGGGGTTACATTTCATGCAGTTTATCGTGATTTCATGTCATACATTTCATGCTGTTTACATTCAAAATTATTGTACCATTCATGCCAAAATCATCCATACATATCATAAACGTCACAAGCACAACACATCACTTCATACTAAACAGCATACATTCACATTTCACAAGCGTTCTTATTCAAGTATAACAGTCTAGCATACAATTTAATGACACGTGCGAATACATGGGCACGTGCCGACAAACAACATACAACGCGTAACCTACGACGGATGAGCCACTTACTTGGTAGGCCTTGGCCGAAGTACTCCCTAAAATTTAAACGTAAGCTCCTAGCTCCTCGTATACGTCCTACGATTCCGTTGGTGGTTGGTTCCTATTGGATCATTCGACACCTTCGTTAGTATATCACAAACGTAATTAATTTCCATCTTGAATTTGTAAAATATGGCCTTAAAATGATCTGTTTTCTCTTAAACGGGGTCGAAATCAAGTATGGGAGGGTCAAAACGATGTCGAACAGGTCGGAAATAAGATTCCCGAACTGAATAAGCCGCCATAGCCAATTAGCCGCTGCGGAGCCGAGGGGAGTTTTGTGCCAGATGCTGCCACGTGGTGCTACCAGAAGTGACCGCATGTGCTAGCTGAAGTTGCGCCGAGGCGCGAGTTTTCGGGTTACAGTCGTGGGTTTGGGCTGACCGTGAGTGGTGGATCGAGCTTGGGCTGAAAGGAAACGGTTGCAGGTGGGCTAGGCCGTCAACGTTGGGTATTGGATTGGGCTTGCGAGTCTTGAGTCGATTGGATTTTTTGTCTCGGGTCGCAGCTGATGGGTTAGGCCGTAATTGGGCTTTCTGGTTTGGGCTAAGGCATCTGGGCCGCGGGGGAGTCGTCGGTCGAGGTTTGGACTGGAATGGGTTGGACTCGGTTCAGGTCACAGGGTCCAGACCTCAGGTCGAACTTCGTCTTCTTTGCCCGGTTATTCGAAATTTTCTGGCGATCTCTCTCTCTCCTCAGTAATGCCATTTTCGATGTCTGTTTTCCTCCTTTTTCCTTTCGTTCCCGAGTCCCCTCTGTTAGATAAATCTCTATTGTTTAGTTAAAGTCATTCTTTTTCTTTTTTCTTTTTTTTTTTTTTGTTAAAGTGATCCCAATTTCTTAGTTAAGATCACACAAATTAAGTGGGTGGAATAGCCACGTGAAATAGGAGGGCTTTAATTCAGTTGTCATATTTTTATATTTTTAGGATATATTGTTATTTAATTATGACAATGGAATGACAAACAGAAATTAGGTCTTCAACTAAATATTGTCTCTCTCTTTTGTTTTGCTTTCTGTTATTTTCTTTTTCAAGATTTTTCCTTCCGCTTTTTCCTCATCAATGATTTCCTCCTCCGTCAAAACAACAATCGATTTTCTCCAAAGTCAAAACAATACCATCTTTTCCCTAATCCCGTTTACGGTGTTATTTTGGCTCGAAAAGGTCTGAGACTCCCAGATCTGAGAGGTTTCGAAAACCCTATGTTCTATCTTCCTTCCTCGACGGTGTACGACGTATAAGCAACGTCGAAATCTATCCCTGGTGTGTAAAGGTCTCTAGGATTTTTTTCATGGTGAAGATTAGAGATTTCAAAGTCGATTTATTATGGTTTGGCTTTGTCGGAGCATCGTTGGTTTCTTCCTCAAACTCTCACGTTTTTTCGTTTTCTTCCTTACAGGTNTACTAATAGTGGAATGATATTAATACATTTTCAAGAATACTTTTAAACTTTTTTTTAACAAAATTGAAGGGTTTAGGAGTTTTTTTTTTTTTTTTTTTATCTGAGGTATCCTGATCAAAGGTCTATTTTGGAAAACACTGTTGCTTCTCGAAGTTGGTCAAATAGGTCCTCGATGCGTGGTAATGGATATTTGTTCTCTACCGTTCTCTTGTTTAATTCTCTGTAGTCAATGCATAGGCGCATAGAATCATCTTTCTTTTTAACAAACAACACTAGTGCACCCCAAGGGGATGCGCTAGGTCGAATGAAGCCTTTGTCTAAGTCCTGGAGTTGTAATTTAAGTTCTTTTAGTTCTGCTGGGGCCATGCGGTATGGAGCTTTAGAGATGGGTCCCGTTCCTGGTTCAAGTTTTATTCCGAAGTCTACCGCTCACGGTGGAGGAATTCCCAGAAGGTCCTCTGGGAGACATCGTGGAATTCATTTACTATGGGTACCGTATCTATTGTTTTCTCTTTTCCTTTAGTGTTTACTGCACAGGCTAGAATCGCCCACCCCCTTGTTGTACCACCAAGTGTCTAGCTTTCATCATTGATATTATTTTTGGGTGGTGCCTATGAAGATTCCTTTAAACTTAAAGTAAGTCCGTTTGGAGGTGTGAATACCACTTCTTCTTATGGGAGTCTATGCTAGCAAAGTTTTTGGCTAGCCAGTCCGTTCCTAGTATGACGTCAAAATCCGTCATATCTACTACTTTTAGGTCTACGTGGATGGTTCGTCCAGCTATTACCACTTATCCGTCTTTTACTCTATTTTTCTTGACTAGGCCTACTCCTGCTGGGGTACCGATCGACAATACATGATTAAGGGTTCTACTACGAACCCTGCTTGACTAACAAATGGCAAAGAAACAAATGAATGGGTAGAACCCGAATCAAACAATGTCAATGCAAAGTGTCCTAGTATAGAAAGCGTACCTGTCACTACGGTGCTAGACGTTTCCGCCGCCTCTTTACTGGTCGTTGCATATGCCTTGTTCTGTGTGCGGGTTTGCGTGGTGGGTTCTCGAATAATCGGACCTCTAATGGGTTCCCTTGGCTTTCCCGTGTCCCCTGCAGAGCAAGCTTTGGCCAATTGACCTGCACGTCAGCACCTATAACACACACTAAAGCCTACCATACATCTGCCATAATGTTGTTTTCCACAGTCGCGGCACAGAGGTTTTTCCGGTACTAGGTATCGGGCTACTGGGGGCAGAGCAGGTGGCCTGTTCTGATTTCGAGGTCTCTAGAGTGCCAGTTGGAATTTCGTGGATCCGACCTTGACGGGGCGTTTCTTTCCTATGGAAACCGTTGACTCCGAGTTTTTCTCCTCTAGAGGTTCCTCCAGGGCCTCGACCGTCCTCAGGGCCTCTTCGTAAGTTTTTGGATTAAATGCCTCCAACATGCGGCAAGCCTTCGGGTTCAACCTCAACACAAATTTCTCCGTCTATTTCTCTTCAGTGTCTGGGTCAGATGGTTAAATTCTTGCTGTTTTTCTATACGGGTTTCCTTTGGACAGTAGTATGTGGGAAGAATCGCGATGTTCCATGGGAAAAACCCAATTGATTTCAAATTTGTCTCCTTAGCTACTCAAGCATATCAACATTTGTTGGAATGTATTATTTTTACTTTCATAAATTATGTAAGGGTCAAATGGTCAATTTGACTCCTTCTTTTGTGGAGATTAAAGGGGATCGGGAATAAATCTCGGCTACAAACATCTTTTGTCGGGAGACTATAAATACCCACAATATGTTATGTAAAAAATCAGATTCGTGGATGAATGTAATTCAGATCTCAAATTGAGACGTTTTCCTTCGAAATCTGAGCATCAATCTTATCATTTATAAGTTTCGAGCAATTCATGTGGTAGAATTGCATCCGAGTCATTCAATCAAGCCTTGATCAAGTTCGATTGTGGAGTGACTCAATTTAGAACAAGGTTTCCAAATCTTGCTTCTAGATCTT
>NW_019646445.1:258364-261395 GCF_002806865.2 Cucurbita pepo subsp. pepo
GGTGTGGTTGAACAAACTTAGATATGTTCCTCGTCGTGTGTGGTTGAACAAACTTAGGTATGTTCCTCGTCATGTGTGGTTGAACAAACTTAGGTATGTTTCTCGTCGTGTGTGGTTGAACAAACTTAGATATGTTCCTCGTCGTGTGTGGTTGAACAAACTTAGATATGTTCCTCGTCCGTTGGCAAAACAAACTTCGCCCGACGAAAAATATATATATATGGGATTTGATTGCCTTAAAACTCGTATTAAGATCACCACTATGCACACAGTATAAAACGAAAATTGCACTCAATATCGAACCAAAAATATAGAACCAGAACTTGAGTTTGGAGCGGACAATCATCTTAACCAATTTTATTAATTTAAAAATATCTCAAATGATTAATTTTAAATTTTAAATTTTAAACAAAAACAAGTTATTTGAAAAACCACCAAGTCATTCTAACTATAATTTTAAAATATTTCTAAAATTTAGAATGATTAATTTTGAATTTTAAATCTTAAATCAAAATAATTTATTTTAAAATTTTCAAAATTATTATAATTTATAAAATAGGGTTTAGACTATTACCTATATTTTGTTTATTTAAAAGTATTTCTAAAAATCAATTATTCCTAATTAGAATTTTAAATAAAACAATTTGAAAATTTTCAAAATTATTTCAAATTTTTTCAAAATTATTGTAGAGGTGGAATTTGAATATAGAGGACAACGATTTATTTAAATTTTTTCAAAATTATTTACCAACAAAATTAATATTTCTAAAATTTAGATGATAATTTAGAATTTTAAATCAAAAACAATTTATTTAAATTTTAAAATTTAAAATTTTTCAAAATTATTTTTTTTTAAAAAAAATAGAATTTCATAATTTTATTTAGAATGATTTATTTAAAAAAATTACTAAATAATGTGTCAAGCAAGCCCTCACAACAAACCAATTTTATCGTTAAAACTATTCATTTTGAATTTAAAATCAAAGGAAATCAAGCCTATATATACATATTTTTATTTGTTGTGTGGCTTCATCCAATCTTAGGCAAAGTTTGTCTTCGTCAACTGAACATAGATTGTGAGGAATCTATGCTTATTCAACCACACACGACGCATGTGTGTATGTAACGACCCTAAATTTTTACCTATTTAATCTAAGGTCATTATTATACTTTAAACGCTACTTTAAATGGGCTTTTATCATAAATGCAAACATAAGCTTATCTTTTATTGCCTCATGAATAACGAATACAAGGGAAAGAAAGGAAAGACAACTCTGAAATAAATGACTATACTAACCTATACTACGAATGGAAAACAACTATCTTATGCATGTGTCACGATCTCGGGATGTGCAATGCTGCCGCCGGTCTCACATGGGTGTCTTGCCTTTGTTTGAAAATGTGGTAGCACGAGCCTTGAGTATTTCTAAAATACTCAGTAAGTGACCCCCTATCGGAGTTATGTAACAATCACATGCAAATGAGATGATGGGACCTATTTTTCAATCTATCTTCCTACGATGCTGTCCTAACGGGTAATTTGGATGTGTACCATATACTCTACACACAGCTCATATGTGCGAGTATGGGCTCACTAGTTAGTTCGCACACCGCTAGGCCACTTTCTTTGTTAGGCGACCATACTCTGGGAGCTCATTAGGCCGAACATCCATTAGAACTAGTAACTGTCACGACAGCGCTATGCAAAACATAACGATCGTACCCCTGCCCTTGGGTGTACGCGTCCGTACCCTCGTGATGGAATAGAGGTATCTCCCAATGCATGAACACACATAATACATGAGGTCCCCAATATTTCTACTTTTATCATTAATGAATATAACCCTGCTATCATCTTTCATGCTTAACATATCATTTCTCATTTTTTTCAGTCTACGTATCATACATAATCTTAACGGAGTTACATTTCATGCAGTTTATCATGATTTCATGTCGTACATTTCATGCTGTTTACATTCAAAATTATAGTACCATTCATGCCAAAATCATCAGACATATCATAAACGTCACAAGCACAACACATCACTTCATACTAAACAGCATACATTCACATTTCACAAGCGTTCTTATTCAAGTATAACAGTCTAGCATACAATTTAATGACACGTGCGAATACATGGGCACGTGCCGACAAACAACATACAACGCGTAACCTACGACGGATGAGCCACTTACTTGGTAGGCCTTGGCCGAAGTACTCCCTAAAATTTAAACGTAAGCTCCTAGCTCCTCGTATACGTCCTACGATTCCGTTGGTGGTTGGTTCCTATTGGATCATTCGACACCTTCGTTAGTATATCACAAACGTAATTAATTTCCATCTTGAATTTGTAAAATATGGCCTTAAAATGATCTGTTTTCTCTTAAACGGGGTCGAAATCAAGTATGGGAGGGTCAAAACGATGTCGAACAGGTCGGAAATAAGATTCCCGAACTGAATAAGCCGCCATAGCCAATTAGCCGCTGCGGAGCCGAGGGGAGTTTTGTGCCAGATGCTGCCACGTGGTGCTACCAGAAGTGACCGCATGTGCTAGCTGAAGTTGCGCCGAGGCGCGAGTTTTCGGGTTACAGTCGTGGGTTTGGGCTGACCGTGAGTGGTGGATCGAGCTTGGGCTGAAAGGAAACGGTTGCAGGTGGGCTAGGCCGTCAACGTTGGGTATTGGATTGGGCTTGCGAGTCTTGAGTCGATTGGATTTTTTGTCTCGGGTCGCAGCTGATGGGTTAGGCCGTAATTGGGCTTTCTGGTTTGGGCTAAGGCATCTGGGCCGCGGGGGAGTCGTCGGTCGAGGTTTGGACTGGAATGGGTTGGACTCGGTTCAGGTCACAGGGTCCAGACCTCAGGTCGAACTTCGTCTTCTTTGCCCGGTTATTCGAAATTTTCTGGCGATCTCTCTCTCTCCTCAGTAATGCCATTTTCGATGTCTGTTTTCCTCCTTTTTCCTTTCGTTCCCGAGTCCCCTCTGTTAGATAAATCTCTATTGTTTAGTTAAAGTCATTCTTTTTCTTTTTT
>NW_019646445.1:265079-265515 GCF_002806865.2 Cucurbita pepo subsp. pepo
TTTTCAATTGAATTGAATCTATTACATTTTTGTTCATATTGAAATGAATTGGAATTGATAAGAAATTGGTCAATCATGCTCGAACATGTACTTATGCTAAGCGCCTAGTGAATATCGTTTATTCTGGTGTTTATGAGTGGTGATATACAATTGGTTTACGTACTAATAGGGATCTTAGCGGGTGATCTGGGCTGTTTCCCTCTTGACGATGAAGCTTATCCCCCATCGTTTCACTGGCCGACCTTGACACCTGTTATTTTGAGATCATATCTAGCATTCAGAGTTTGCCTCGATTTAGTACCGCACTCGCGTCTCACACCGAAACAATGCTTTACCCCTAGATGTCCAGTCAACTGCACCGAAACAGTGCGTTACCCCTAGATGTCCAGTCAACTGCACCGAAACAGTGCTTTACCCCTAGATGTCCAGTCAACTG
>NW_019646446.1:0-2540 GCF_002806865.2 Cucurbita pepo subsp. pepo
CTGTGCGACGGGTGCCTCATCGGCAAACAGAGGCGCACCCCTTTTCCGTCTCACGCATCCTACCGTGCCGGTGAGCCATTGGAGCTCGTGCACGGTGATATCTATGGGCCCATCAAGCCAGCGAACCCAGGCGGCAAGACCCTCTTCCTCCTGCTGGTTGATGACAAAAGTCGCTTCATGTGGTTGATCCTGCTGCAAGCATTTTAAGTCTGGCAGGCCTAGACATGATATTTTTTAGGCGTTATACGCCCTAGAATTACAAAAGAAAAAACACTAGAATAAAAAGACATGACAAGGGTTGGCTTGTCATGGGCATGCGGCCATGGGCAACATGCCCTGGACGAGCATGACCGTGACACTAAGCATGTTAATGGAAAGGTTATGACTCTAGGATATGCTTATAGATTGTGTGCCATGGCCTATTTATATGAGTATTGTAGTTTACTAATTCCCGCAGAGTTCCTGACCAACGCGCTGTGTGCTAAGTCAGGGAGCATGAGTACTCCTGACCGTTAGTATATGAGATAAACAGGTCGCCAAAGAAATTAGTAGACGGGCCGTATTTGACCGAGAACGAGTCTTACATACGAGTCTGAAAATTTGAGATAAGCATATAGAGAGGGAGTCAGTAACCTAAGCTGGAGGTAGCTGAGATACCTCATTAATGAACAGATGACCCTAGTAAAAGAAACTATGAGTCAATGGTGAATAAAACTTAAAAACACCTGGAAAGATTAGTTATGAACTCATGAAAGTTAAGCTAGCTACTTACTGGGTTGAAGATAGAGCAACCCGTCAGCCTCTTTGCCAAGACTGAAGAGGTATCTTGGAGGTGGCACGCAAGGTACGGGCACTTAAACTTTTCTGCTCTAAGAAAATTACACAAGAAGGAGATGGTGCACGATTTGCCGGCAATCAAAGACGTGAGCAAGCTGTGTGACGGGTGCCTCATCGGCAAACAGAGGTGCACCCCTTTTCCGTCTCACGCATCCTACCGTGTCGGTGAGCCATTAGAGCTCGTGCACGGTGATATCTACGGGCCCATCAAGCCAGTGAACCCAGGCGGCAAGACCCTCTTCCTCCTGCTGGTCGATGACAAAAGTCGCTTCATGTGGTTGATCCTGCTGCAAGCAAAAAGTGAGGCGGCAGAGGCGGTTAAGCGCATTCAAGCGCAAGCGGAGGCCGAATGCAGGAAGAAGATGCGAGTGTTACGCACAGACCGAGGCAGATTCACTTCGACAAGTTTCGGTAAGTACTGCGACGAGTTTGGCATACAACGGCACCTAACGGCGCCCTACTCCCCATAACAGAACGAAGTGGTGGAGCGCCAAAATCAGACCATCGTCGAGACAGCGAGGTCATTGCTGATGACGGTCGAGATGGCTGGGAGATTTTGGAGAGAGGCGGTAATGACGATAGTCTACCTCCTCAATCGTTCACCAATGCGAAGCCTCGATGGGAAGATGCCACACGAGGCTGGTACAATAAGAAGCCAGCGGTACATCATCTCCGAGTGTTTGGCTACGTTGCATACATGAAGGTAGTGCGTCTCCACCTCGCCAAGCTCGATCCCAGGGGCTGAAAGTTGTCTTCATCAGCTACGAACCTGGGAGCAAGGCGTACATACTCTATGATCCTGTGGGGGGCGAGCTCACGTGTCTCGTGATGTCATCTTCGACGAAAGCACCTTCTGGCAGTGGAACGACATGGTCGAGGCAGACCACAACCCAAATCAATTCACGGTGGAGTACCTCGTCACCGAGCTGAAAGAAGGTGGAGCCCAGCATTAGGAACCGTCACCGCCGCCAGCAGCTGTACCCCTTGAACCAGTGGAGTTTGCAACACCACGGACTACGGATTCGACACTGGATGCCGATCACGATGATGATCAGACGAGTTCGGCATACAACGACACCTAACGGCGCCCTACTCTCCATAACAGCACGAAGTGGTGGAGCGCCAAAGTCAGACCATCGTCGAGACAGCGAGGTCATTGCTGATGACGGTCGAGATGCCTGGGAGATTTTGGAGAGAAGCGGTAATGACGACAGTCTACCTCCTCAATCGTTCACCAATGCGAAGCCTCGATGGGAAGATGCCACACGAGGCTCGTACAACAAGAAGCCAGCGATACATCATCTCCGAGTGTTCGGCTACGTTGCATACATGAAGGTAGTGCGTCCCCACCTTGCCAAGCTCGATCCCAGGGGGCTGAAAGTCGTCTTCATCGGCTACGAACCTGGGAGCAAGGCGTACAGACTCTATGATCCTGTGGGGGGGGCGAGCTCACGTGTCTCGTGATGTCATCTTCGACGAAAGCACCTTCTGGCAGTGGAACGACGTGGTCGAGGCAGACCACAACCCAAATCAATTCACGGTGGAGTACCTCGTCACCGAGCCGGAAGAAGGAGGAGCCTAGCATTAGGAACCGTCACCACCGCCAGCAGCTGCACCCCCTGAACCAGTGGAGTTTGCAACACCACAGACTACGGATTCGACACTGGATGCCGATCACGATGATGATCTGGTGGCCAGGTACC
>NW_019646446.1:2823-10065 GCF_002806865.2 Cucurbita pepo subsp. pepo
CGTCCAGAAGCAAAGAGTGGATTTCGAGGAGGTATTCGCGCCGGTGGCAAGGCTGGAATCTGTTCGCCTATTGCTGGCAATCGCGGCACATCATTCCTGGGAGGTCCACCACATGGACGTGAAATCCGCGTTCTTGAACGAAGAGTTGAAGGAGACCGTCTATGTTCGACAACCACCGGGCTTCCTGGACAACGACAACCCTAACAAGGTATTACGCCTACATAAGGCACTCTATAGGCTTCGACAATCACCACGAGCCTAGAACGCGAAGCTCGAGAGTACCCTACTGTCGCTGAAGTTCAAGCGCTGTGCCTTTGAGCATGGCATGTACACACACAACCACGACGAGCAGCGACTGATCATGGGAGTGTACGTCAACGACCTCATAATCACTGGAGGTGACATGGAAGTCCTCGAAAGGTTCAAGAGGAAGATGTCAAAGAACTTCAAGATGAGCGATCTCGGCGTGCTCAGCTTCTACCTCGACATTGAAGTGTAACAGAGTACTGCCGACATCATCATTTGTTAAGGTGAATATGCGAAGAAGCTACTAGACACAGCTAGGCTAGAAGACAGTAACCCTATAAGGACGCCAATGGAGACCCAGCTCCAGCTAAGGAAGGCCGACACTATGACGATAGTCGACGCCACCAATTACCACAACATTATCGAGAGTCTGGGCTATCTGGTAAACACACGTCGTGACCTCGCTTATTCCGTTGGATACGTGAGTAAGTTTGTGGAATGTAACGACCCAATTTTTTTTACTTAATTTAAGGTTGCTACTGTATACGTACCATAAACATTGAATGCAGAAGACTTCATTTAAATTCCATAAAACATAACCTTTAACTTAAAACGACACAACAAAAGACCAGAAATAAAATAAATAAGCGTTTAAGTTTAAAACATCCTATTCTATCCTAAGTCTAAGAAAATAAATACCACTATCCTATGCATGTGCCATGATCTCGAGTTGTGATGCCGTCATCAGCCGTACAGGAATGCCTTGCCTTAACTTGAAAAATGTAGTAGCACATGGCTTGAGTATTTAAAGAAATACTCAGTAAGTGACCCCACTATTGGGGTTANCGGCGACAACACAGGGGGTCTGGCTTGCGCGATGATGGAAGAACTCATCGGAAGAGAAAGCGATCCACCAATGCTATACATGGACAACAAAGCTACGATCTCCCTGATCAAAAATTCAGTTTTGCACGACCGGAGCAAGCACATAGAAATCAGATTCCACTACATCCGAGGGCTCATCAAGATTGATTTCATCCGAACAGAGGAACAACTTGGAGACATTTTCACCAAGTCCCTAGCGCGGGTAAAATTTGAAGAACTACGCTCAAAGATCGAAGTTCAAATAATAAGGTAGATATACCACAGCTTGTAGGAGAAGATTGTTAGATAAAAGCTATGGTTTCCTTAGATTTCGTGAGTTGTTTTTGACTTTTTGAAAAATCTGAATTAACGCTCCTGGTTAAGGGAAGAGCGGCGCAAGTTTGTGCCCACTACTTTCTATTTGTAGGATTAAATTTGTTATTTAGACTATTCAACTGAATGAGAAATAATCATCCGGTCTTAAGCAAATATTCTCTCTCCTTTGTTTTCCGTTATTTTTTTTTCTTCGAAGAAGATTTCCTTCGGCCGGTTTTTACTCGTCGACGTTTTCCTCCCAATTACCAGAAGTCAACAAGAATGAGTTTAAAAACTTTTTCTTTCTATTTCTACACATGAATGAAAGAGGAGTTTGAAAACCTTTTCTTCCCGTTTCTACCTGAGTTTGAAAACCTGTTCTTTCTATTTTTACATATGAGAGAGGAGTTTGAAAACCTTTTCCTTCGGTTTCTATAGATAGAGAGTTCTTTCTGTTTCTCCCGGATGTGAGGGAGTTTGAATTTATATGAGAGAAGGAATTTGAATACCTTTTCTATCCATTTCTACCCATGAGAGGAATTTGAGAAGGAAATTGAAAACATTTTCTTTCTTTTTTATACGATGAGAGTAAGAGGAATATGAGAAGAACTTTAAAATCATGAACATGTCACATGGGATGCAGGAGAATCCAAAAACCATTTGGTATCGATGCGATGTAATAAAACACTTCATAATCATTCACGATACGACAAAAGAAATCGATGCAATAAAGATGCTAGAGCAGTATGCATTTCCTATCTTTCAACAAGAGAGAAAGAAAATTGAAACTAGTTACCCTTTCCGCTTTCCCTACTGAACAACGAATCTTGACTCAATGTGTTGCCATTTGGTTTCTTGTCTCTCAACATTATCACTGATTCGAGATTCATAATCCTTCAGTATGTGTCCTGATTTTTGTTACTGTTATATGTAACAGATAATTCACTTCTCAGCCGCTGTCGCTACTACTTTGATCATAACACCACGACGTAGAGGCTTTTCTACGTCAATTTCAACACAAACCCGTCGACGACAGCCCCAGCATTGGCCATCTTCGTTCATATCCACAGGAATACCCAAAATGAGTCACTTGCTAGAAAAACATACTATAGCTAAATCATGAGTCTCTGCCTAACCTAAATTTAAACCCCTTTACGGTATAGTGTATGTAATATAAAAATGCATATGGCTCTTCATAATGCACATTTCAAATAAACAAACCATGAGTTATACTACGCCGATCGCCTTCACCGATTTACTGTGATGCACTTTTGACCCATCAGAGTCCTAGCTAGAACATACTGCTGTGCAAAACCAATAACACTATAAGCAGAGAAAACAATCAACGTATCGAATTCAAAGAATGTCAAAGTGTACTTGTCATTCCTCTGTGATCACTACCCTTGAACAAGATTCAACTAGTTCATCTTGGTCTTCACACGGTTCATCACAGCTATCATTGTCGTCCGAGTCAGCTAGGCTATCCGNGTATTCAACTGAATGAGAAATAATCATCAGATCTTAAGCAAATATTCTCTCTCCTTTGTTTTCTGTTATTTTTTTTTCTTCGAAGAAGATTTCCTTCGGTCGATTTTTACTCGTCGACGTTTTCCTCTCAATTACCAGAAGTCAACAAGAAGGAGTTTGAAAACCTTTTCTTCCTGTTTGTACATGAGTTTGAAAACATGTTCTTTCTATTTTTACATATGAGAGAGGAGTTTGAAAACTTTTTCCTTCGGTTTCTATAGATAGAGAGTTCTTTCTGTTTCTCCCGGATGTGAGGGAGTTTGAATTTATATGAGAGAAGGAATTTGAATACCTTTTCTATCCATTTCTACCCATGAGAGGAATTTGAGAAGGAAATTGAAAACATTTTCTTTCTTTTTTATACGATGAGAGTAAGAGGAATATGAGAAGAACTTTAAAATCATGAACATGTCACATGGGATGCAGGAGAATCCAAAAACCATTTGGTATCGATGCGATGTAATAAAACACTTCATAATCATTCACGATACGACAAAAGAAATCGATGCAATAAAGATGCTAGAGCAGTATGCATTTCCTATCTTTCAACAAGAGAGAAAGAAAATTGAAACTAGTTACCCTTTCCGCTTTCCCTACTGAACAACGAATCTTGACTCAATGTGTTGCCATTTGGTTTCTTGTCTCTCAACATTATCACTGATTCGAGATTCATAATCCTTCAGTATGTGTCCTGATTTTTGTTACTGTTATATGTAACAGATAATTCACTTCTCAGCCGCTGTCGCTACTACTTTGATCATAACACCACGACGTAGAGGCTTTTCTACGTCAATTTCAACACAAACCCGTCGACGACAGCCCCAGCATTGGCCATCTTCGTTCATATCCACAGGAATACCCAAAATGAGTCACTTGCTAGAAAAACATACTATAGCTAAATCATGAGTCTCTGCCTAACCTAAATTTAAACCCCTTTACGGTATAGTGTATGTAATATAAAAATGCATATGGCTCTTCATAATGCACATTTCAAATAAACAAACCATGAGTTATACTACGCCGATCGCCTTCACCGATTTACTGTGATGCACTTTTGACCCATCAGAGTCCTAGCTAGAACATACTGCTGTGCAAAACCAATAACACTATAAGCAGAGAAAACAATCAACGTATCGAATTCAAAGAATGTCAAAGTGTACTTGTCATTCCTCTGTGATCACTACCCTTGAACAAGATTCAACTAGTTCATCTTGGTCTTCACACGGTTCATCACAGCTATCATTGTCGTCCGAGTCAGCTAGGCTATCCGAGTCAGCTAGGCTATCGAAGAAAGCATCAAGATACCAAGGACATCTTTCGTTCCATTGGCCTTTGTTGGCACTTGCTCTCCATTTCTGGTCAGATATCATCTCAGGAGAGAGTCCCCATTCCACCATTTCTTCCTCTGTGTGATGAATGGCTAAGCTGTATTCACCGCCTTCTCCCAACTGCATCACTCGACATTCGCAGTTGTCGGGATTGTTCAGGTACTCAAATTGCTCGACTGTCCATTTGAACCATTTTGTGAGAAAGACGCGAGACGTTAGCCCATGAGATATGATTATAAGGTTGAGATCTTGGGAAGGGCAGTGACGGAGCCTGTTCATGTCTATGTCCCTCCATAAGGACTCAAGAAAGCCTGAAAAAACCAACATATCCATCAAAATAGTTATTATTCATCTCATGTGCATAGAACACTTGTTGAACCAAAACAAGTCACAAAAACAAGTGAAGGTTTGGACGTTCACGACGAACATTATTTAGTTACATGATACCATTTCAATTAGAGAGATTATCAAACATGGCAGGTAACGATTCTAAAGCGTCGATCACATTATGATTGGCCACTTTAAATAATGCTTCTCTTTCGAACAGAAAGCAACTTTCGTTTGTTTTTGGTATCGACTTTTCTAGAATAATATAAAATTAAAATGAACTTTTGATGGTCCATTTGAAAGAAAAGCTTTCAACTTAAATAGTATTGAATCCCAATACTCCAATATCGAAGAAACCTTTTACATATTATATTCTCTAAAGCCATATGAAAATGTTCTCAGGCTCCATCTTCTTGTCTCCATTCATTTCTTTATTACTGACTCTCATAATCTAAAGAGATGAATCATGTAAAATATTGCAATAGGGAAACAAAACCTATAATGCCCATTGGCTACCTTTAATCTTCTCTCTTCACTATTCATTTTCAACGATTCCAGAATCTATCTTTACTAACATAATATCAAGCCAAGTCATGAAATTATCCTTCTATGAAGCAAGTGTGAAAAAAGCTTTGGAATATTATTTTGAGCACGCTCTCTAGAAGATTTACTCGCGCTAAGTTACGATCCAAAAAGAAGAAGAAAAGGGGGGAAAAATGGTGGGCCAATTCTCCCTAGCGGGGGTGAACAGTTGTCACTGTTTTTTTCCGAACAGAATTCCAGACCAGGAAAAACAGTTCGGGACTGGGCGATTAGACAATTCCTAGTGCCATCTTCGAGTAGAGTCTATTCTTTCTTTCTTGTTCTTTGGAAAATGCATTAACTCAATTGAAACTTATCCGTTTGAAAAAAGTTAAGTTATCATACTCCTGAAACTAGAAAGTGTCATCCATATCAGCAAAATATCAGTAAAACCTAAAGAGATGATGCTCCCATATATGAGATTTTGGGAAATGTTTGGCTCACAATTTTAATAACTCTATGTTTAATTATGGTTTTTGTGATGGTTAAAGATTAGCATGTAGCATAGCCCCATTTATAAAATCTGGGTATCTCTTTACGAAGATATCAATGAACTTCTATGAAATGGTTTCACGGGATTTAGCCATTCCGATTCAATCGCAATGGGTAATGGGATTAACAAACTGTAGTTCAAGATCAACTTCTACATAAGAATTAAACCCAAATCCTTCATAATCATGCAGAGAAAAACAAAGCATATAGCTCAATGAGAATGTAAATTCAAAGAGATAATAGTAGATGATATCCTACATGACTAATTCGTGAAACCAGAGATTTCAGAGACCAAGAATCAGAGCTCAATCTTCAAGTGGCAATCCATGAGAATCAAAAGCAAAGAACAATAAAGGGAAAAAATGACAAAGAACTCACTGGAAACGCGATCGTAAACGTCAGCAGCGGACTCTCCTTCAGGGAAGCGGTAGAAGAATCTCCCAAATCTTTCTCTCGTCTCCTTCACAACCTTCATCCTTTCCTCCACTTGAAAATTCCCAAAATCCTGCTCTCTAATTCTACACTCCTCTCTGACGCCAATAATCCTCTTCTTCGAAAACGCGCGGCCGATCTCGCGGAGTGTGGATCGGGCGCGGTCGTAGGGCGAAACGTAGAAGTAGACTCGCCAATGAGGGTTCGTTCCGTCATTAGACAACAATCTATGGAGCTTGATACCGGCGTTTCGAGCTTGAATCAAACCCTCTTCTGTTAATGGGACTTTGTAATCGGGGGTTGTGGTGTAGGTCGCGGAGTTGAGATTGCCCTGAGATTCACCGTGGCGGATCAAGATAATGCGCTTTGGGAGGACGGTGATTGGCTTCCGATGGCTGTGATTCTGCTCGGTTTCGATCTTCGGTCGCATCGGTTTCCAAGTTGGGATCAAATTTTTTGGGTTTTTGTTCTTCAGAAACGAATCAAATTCTCGATTTGCGAGATGGGAAATGGGAATTTGGGGATTTGGGTTGTGTTTAATCGGTAGGTCTCCAATTCAATCGCCCATATCTGAAGATTTCAGAGATCATAATATAATTTTATTAATTTATAATAACCTTCTTTCCACATTTTCATTTTTTTTTTAATATTTTAGTATCAATTATTTTTAATTTTTCTTTCTTTCATATTTATTTTAATTATATTAAAAGAAAATCTAAAATTTATTTAGTTTGATTGGATTGAATCTTTCCTAGCCTCTTCCTGTTATTCCCGGTTCCTTTTCGGGTTGGGTTCAGGGCCTAGGCACCCTTCTCCTCTCCTCCTTACCCGTTAGTTGTTCTTTTCCAATTTGGTTTTGCTTTGTTGGGGTCTTTCTTATTTAGGCTGTAACTTTAAAGAACACGATCTAATACGGGAAGTTGATGTTGATGTTGTTGGGTGCCCTTGCGAGGTTCCCTCTCTAGTCCGACCTCGATTTTTTTGGCCTAATTGGAGTGGAGCACAGGAGTTCCCGGAAAAAGAGTCAGTATTGAATGGTTTTATCCACGAAAGTTATTTGAATTGGATTAAGTTAAAAAAAAAAAAAAAAAAAAAAAAAAAAAAAAAAAAAAAAAAAAAAAAAAAAAAA
>NW_019646446.1:10175-26659 GCF_002806865.2 Cucurbita pepo subsp. pepo
AAAAAAAAAAAAAAAAAAAAAAAAAAAAAAAAAAAAAAAAAAAAAAAAAAAAAAACTAGACATCATGAAAGTGATAAAAAAAAAGTACTAAAGTGATACGACGCAAGGGGTTGGGTTATGCGGCCATGAAAATATGCCTTGGACAAGCATGAAAGTGACATCTTCTCCCACTTAATTGGTTGACGTTTCCATCAACCATCTCACCTTTTCGAACTCTTCAATCTACATTGCAGTCGACTTCAATCGTCAGTGCGTTCCCAGATGATTTCTGCCTACGAGAGCCATTTCTACCTCACTAGGCCGATTTGACGTGTTCGCTCAACCAATATCTCTTCTACTTCTTTTTTGCTTGTATCTTTCATTGCGACTGGGGATCGTGTCACTTCATTACGTTGATGGTCGTCACCATCTCGATGGTATGATTTTAAGCTACTCACATGGGTGACAAGGTGAATATTCATCTATGTCGGTAGTTGAAGGCAATATGAAATCTTCCCGACTTTATCGATGACTTCGATGAGCCCTTCGTACTTTCGCACTAGTCTTTAGTCCTTATTTCCAAGGAATTGAAACTGTTCTAGTCTCAGCTTGATCAGAACTTGGTTATCATCTTGGAATTCCAGTGGCTTGCGTTTTAGGTCTGCCCATTTCTTCATTCGTCATGAAACTTTCTCCAGGGTCGGAGGTTTGCTTCCACTCCTTGGTGAAGTTATAAGCCTGTGGACTTTTTCTAGTATAGGGATGGTCAATGACATGGGGCAATCGGTGATTATCTGTCACATACTATCTTGAAGGGGGTATTTCCTATTGATGAGCTTTGCTGACAATTGAAACTAAATTGGGCAATATTGAGCGTTTGAATCTAATTCTTCTGCTGTGCGTTGATAAAGCGACGTAAGAATTCTTCAAGCATGATGTTAACTCTTTTGCTTTGTCCATCTCTTTGGGGTGGTAGCTTGAAGAGATGTTTAGGTTGGACCCCAGTAACTTAAATAGCTTAGTCTATAAGGTTCCCATAAATCTTCCATCACGGTTGCTGATGATACTCGTGGGAATGTTTTGGAATGCCCCCACACTTTGACAATGTTTTAGAAGAATAGTTGTGTAATGACCCACATCCACCTACCAGATATTGTCCTCTTTGGGCTTCCCCTCAAAGATTTAAAATGCGTCTGCTAGGGGAAGGTTTCCACACTCTTATAAATGGTGGTAGTGGTGGTTTGTTCTCCCCCCAACCAATGTGGGACATCACAATCCACCCCCCTTCAGGGCCCAGCGTTCTCGCTGGCACTCGTTTCTTGATCCAATTGATGTGGGACCGCCCACCCCCCTTCAGGGCCCAGCGTTCTCGCTGGCACTCGTTTCTTGATCCAATCGATGTGGGACCGCCTCCAAATCCACCCCCCTTTGGGGCCCAGCGTCCTTACTGGCACACCACCTCGTGTCTACCCCCCTTCGAGGAACAACGAGAAGGCCGACACATCGTCCGGTGACTGGCTCTGATACCATTTGTAATGACCCAGATCCACCGCTAGCAGATATTGTCCTCTTTGGGCTTTCCCTTTCGGGCTTCCCCTCAAGGCTTTAAAACGCGTCTGCTAGGGGAAGGTTTCCACACCCTTATAAATGGTAGTTTGTTCTCCTCCCCAACCAATGTGGAACATCACAAGTTGAGCCGTTATTTCGAACTCAGATCTAAATAATTGCAACAGATTAATATCCTTCTCCTTCCTATCTGCCTAACCTTTTCAAATGACGTCTCTCTTCCTATCTGCCTAACCATCTCTCATTATCTCCTTTCTTCTTTCCAGAAAATCTTTTCTTTCTTTTCGGTTTTATTTGCAGAACTATTGATGCCCAGTGAAAGAGGTATTTTAGGGTAGGGTGGAGAGATTAAAGAGAGATGGTAGTTATTTTTTTTTCTTTTTTCTTTTATTATTTTTATTTTACTATTATTATTATTATTATATATAATCTAGGGAGCGTTACAATTTAGGATGCTTTACCTTCAAAATTGTTTGCTACCTCGGTTTTTTATAAGGTGGATGGTATCAATAGTCTTATCATGATAAGACACTCAACTTTATCCATGTACTCTACAACCTTTAGGTTATAATTTGAACCATGATCCTCTCGTAGGTTAACTACAGACTATTCAAGATTACATAACTTCGTTTGAACATGATTAGTTTGTTAACGATTATTAGTTAATTTTTCTCTTTTCGTTTGGTTTGTGAAACTATTTATATGGCTGTTTCTGTTCATCAAATACATAACTTCGATTTCGATTGTATATTAAATTTAGTTTTCTTCTTTCTTGACAGCCCAAGACTTCAATCCCTCGACGAAGTAGAATATTTTATCTTTTTCGAACATGTCGCAAACGTCCAACATTAACTCTAAGANTCGGTTTTATTTGCAGAACTATTGATGCCCGAGGTATTTTAGGGTAGGGCGGAGAGATTAAAGAGAGGTGGCAGTTATTTTTTTTATTATTTATTTTATTATTTTTATTTTACTATTATTATTATTATTATAANCGGTTTTATTTGCAGAACTATTGATGCCCAGTGAAAGAGGTATTTTAGGGTAGGGTGGAGAGATTAAAGAGAGATGGTAGTTATTTTTTTTTCTTTTTTCTTTTATTATTTTTATTTTACTATTATTATTATTATTATATATAATCTAGGGAGCGTTACAATTTAGGATGCTTTACCTTCAAAATTGTTTGCTACCTCGGTTTTTTATAAGGTGGATGGTATCAATAGTCTTATCATGATAAGACACTCAACTTTATCCATGTACTCTACAACCTTTAGGTTATAATTTGAACCATGATCCTCTCGTAGGTTAACTACAGACTATTCAAGATTACATAACTTCGTTTGAACATGATTAGTTTGTTAACGATTATTAGTTAATTTTTCTCTTTTCGTTTGGTTTGTGAAACTATTTATATGGCTGTTTCTGTTCATCAAATACATAACTTCGATTTCGATTGTATATTAAATTTAGTTTTCTTCTTTCTTGACAGCCCAAGACTTCAATCCCTCGACGAAGTAGAATATTTTATCTTTTTCGAACATGTCGCAAACGTCCAACATTAACTCTAAGATCTGTTTGACGAATTTTCGAATATTTCCTGTTTGTTTTTTTAGTTCTCTTAATTTCCTCCTTGTGAGGATCTATATATTCTTCAATTATGTTGAACAATATGAACGTAGGACGTAAACTATGTATAAATCTGCACGAACATACCTGTCTTTGAAGATGCACCATTTTATAATAACTATTGACTTTTGTCATTCATTATAATATATTAATGTTGTAGACATGCAATGATCACCAATACCATATTGTTAATTATTCATTGGTTGATGAGGCTTACTAATTACACAAACATGTGGTGCATCAAATTTTCTTTTATTTTTTTTCTAAAATAATGTAGCAAATCCAAATAATGAACTCAATCATCTTTTGCATTCTTGTTGTTTAGTTTGTCAATGGAAGAAGGAAAAAGGAAGCACGAAGCTTTGAACTTGATTGCATCAATTTACGCAACTAACAAAGATTGTGATTCTATCGATTTAAACTTATAAGTTGAGATAAAAATTATAAAATGGAAGAAGGAACAACGGAATTTTAGTTGCTTATTACATTCAGATAGCAGCAACAACGGTGGTGAATTACAAACCCATTAAAGCATGGACTTAGCACATTGCTTTGTACAAGTGTATTTATCACCCGAGCAAAATCCGTCATCCCACCCCTCAAAAGAAATGCAAAGTTCAGCACATGACGCTGCCGAAGTGCACGGTCCTATAAACGCATCACTGTGTTTATAGCAAATCTGTTCTTCCGTCTGCACCCGCCATCTATCCTGCAACAGTAACACAAACTTATCGATACATACAAAAACCTTCCTTTTTATGGTGTTTATAGTTGGCCATTTTTATCCATTTTTGGGTAGAGTAATTATTTAAATAAGTGAATGAAATGAGAAACAAATCACTCCTTTTTATCAAAGTCAAATCACAAGATTTTCCTCTCTTTTGTTTTCTTACCATTTATGTTTTCATTTTTTTTCCAACAAATTTCTGATTTACTTACTCTCAGATTTACTTACTCTCAGTCGGCGTGATTTGCTGGCAATCAACTAAGCAAAAGGTAGTTGTTTTATCTTCTTGCGAAGTAAAGTACATTGCCTCTTTGACGGCAACAACACAGGGGTCTAGCGATCCACCAATGTGTGGACAACAAAGCTACGATCTCCCTGATAAAAAATTCTTTTGCACGACTGAAGCAAGCACATAGAAATCAGATTCCACTACATTCGGGAATGTGCAGATCGAAGACTCATTAAGATTGCTTTCATCCGAACAGAGGAACAGCTTGGAGACATCTTCACCAAATCTCTGCATCGGCTAAAATTTGAAGAACTTCATTCAAAGATTGGAGTTCAAATAATAAGAGAGATATACCACAGGTTTTTTTTAAGAGATTGTTAGATAAATACCTGCCGTTTTTTTATTTAGCTTTTACAACTTTTTACTTAGTTGGTTGAATATTTTGTTTTTTGACATACACAATGAATGAATTACTGTCCTTTTAGCTTTTACAACTTTTTACTTGGTTGAATATTTTATTTTTTTGACATACACATGGAATGAATTACCGTCCTTTTAGCAGTTCGTCATTAGCAGTTCGTCATTTGGGCCATGTTTACGTAGGTGTCACATATTTACTTGGCCACTTTTAGTCATTTTGAGGGTGAGTAATTATTTAAACAAGTGATTAGATGGGAAACAAATCACTGATTTTTTAGCAAATCAAATCCCAAGATTTCTCTTTCCTTCACGATTTCCTCTGGATTGTCAAAAGTTAACATTGATTCCAAACATGCTTAACATCTCTTCTCCAATTGTGGTCTTCAAGGCAAACATTGCTTTGCCTGCTTTTATTCTCCATTTGCGCAAGGCACCGTTAGAATTCTCCTCTGGTGGTGTGGTTTCGCACCCGCCAATGATCTCCCAAAGATCATATTCTTGTAAATATGACATCAATGCATGTTGCCCACGTGTTGTAGTTGTTGTTGTTGAGTTTCTTGATTCCTCCAACGATTTAGAAATCACCCATCGTGTTGGCGATACCTCAGTAGTACCAAACAAGCTCTTTCGACACAAGACTTACAGAGTCACAGACTACTCACGACGCAAAAGAAATTCACTCACTACTAATCTTAAGAAATCGTTTATGATGTGGAAGATCAGACAGAGCTGCAACCACAAGACATACTAAGAATTCCAAGAAATCAGATAACCTACACTAACCTCGCTCTGAGTCCAAATTGTTGAACACAACTCTCTGTGGGAAACACTCGCACACTTTATTAAGACCAATTGACAAGAGATTTACAAAACAGTAGAAACTATTACTTTGTATTGACTGGAATTTCTTGGGATGATACTAATTAGGGTGGAGGGGTATTTATACTCATCCTAGTCAATCTATTCCTAAAATTTTGAACATTTTTTCCTAACATACCTCATTTTCCTAAATTTATTCATAAAATCCCGGAATCATTTTCCTAAATTTATTCAAAATAGTAAGTCATTTTCTTAACATAAATATAGTCACTCATCCAATGGGAACCCAATTGGGTTAGTGATGATATTTTAACATAATATTCAAAATATTTTAACATCTAGAACAAGTATAAAAAAAAATACTCGATAAGCACCTACTTGTAGGCTCTAATCAAAACTTCTCATATTCATTGTTTGTGATGCTACGTGCTCATTGAGGGTCTTAAACTTGGCCAAGTCCATGACTTTTATTGTAACGATTCAACGGGATGAAAGAGATAGGATCTTCCTTCTTTTATTCTATTTCAATTATTTAAATTTTTTTGCTATAATTTTACTAGTTATAAATGAGGATCCAACATTAAAAATTTGAAAAGAAGTAAGAATAGATTAAAATTGGTTAAAAATATTTGTGTACATAATAAAGGAGAGGAAACACAGAAAAAATGGGAGATATGAAATTCTTTATTTTATTGTTTGTAATTCTAAAATTGGCCAAAAGTAATGGTAAACCTAAAAAAAAAAGTAAAACAAGGGAGAGAAAGAGCGTACTAGAGAGAAGGAAAATAGAAGAAGATTTGGAAGATATGATAAATTATTATTATTTATACCTAGAGACTATAATATTATAACAAACTATACTTGGATTGAATGATTAAGCATCACAAAATAATATTGACACATTTTTAATTTAAGTTGTACTATCATATCAAAGACAATTTAGAAACAATGAAAATGTAGAATTCGATTTTTTTACTGAGACAATTAAGTTTATGTTAAAAATAGGTGAAGTCTCGATATAAGTGAGAACGAATTCGAAGAATGAAAGCAAGCAAATTTGGAGTTAGATAGAAATTCGGCTAAGGCCAACCAGATAAGTGGCCTTACTATCGTCTCGGTCGAAATACTTGTCTTATGTATGACGACATGTGCCCAGTAGCTCTTGCACGTGTCATTTATGTTTTATGTTATGTGATGATGAGATGACATGATGACGTTAGATGATGATGTGTTGATGTTGTATGATGATGTGATGACGTTAGATAGTGATGTAATGATGTTATATGATGATGTGATGTTGTTATATGATGATGTGATGATGTTATATGATGACTTGATGACGTTAGATAATGATGTGATGATGTTATATGAATGATGTACTTGGTATGCTTGATGCACTTTATGGCAATATGATGAGTATGATGATTGCGTGACGTTTACCTTAATATGATGATGTTTCCCATATTGAGAATGCTATATGATGATGAGTGTCATATTGCATCATGTCGTTAGATCAACATATGACACAACCCTAAGAGCATGAAAATGATATTAGTATGTGTTACCTAGAGTAACAAAGAGATGAGACTAGAGAGTTGGTGTTAGAAGAGATGTTATGATGGATTTAAAAGGGACCTCGTGCATATTGTATGTTCATAAGCATAGGGCTACTTTCCCTAGAGATGATGAGTGCGAACGCGCACAGTATGATGATGAGTGCAAATGTGCACGAGCGCGAATGCGCACAGATGAGGGTGTTCATGAGGCGCATGACACTATGGGGTTCCGCTGTCCTCCGAACATCGCTACAGATTAGCTTGACTAGAGCGTCCAGTGGGTGTGTGAGCGCCCTGGAGATTCACACTCGCACGTATGAGTCGTGTGTAGGAAAGTACTACACATCCAATTTGTCCGAGACTAGAGGCCACCCTTATGATGTTTAGAGATAGGTCCCTAAATCATGATTGCATGTGTTTGCATTTACGTAGCCCCCTATAGTGGGGCCACTTACTAAGTATTCTTTGAAATACTTAGGCCGTGTGCCACATCATTTTTCAAGTAAAGGCAAGGTGCACTTGTACGGAGGACGGCTGCATCGTGAGCAGAGACTGTGGCACGTGCATAGGGTAGACTCATATTTAAAGTCCTAGTCTTAAGTTAGAATAGGTTGTTTTTCATTTCATTGTTTTAAATTGTTTTGTATGTGTTTTTATTTTCTCTAAATTGCAGTATTTCGTATTTAAACACGTAAGATCATAACTATGTTTTACTGAGAAGAAGTTGTTTTAAATGTTTTTCGAAGTTTAAGTTATAAATGATGTTCATGTAAGAGTTATATTTCCACATTAGAGATGAGCACGAGACGTTAGTAGCGACTCTAAATATGTGAAAATTTATGGTCGTTTCATTTATTCATATCTAATTCTTCTAGGCTCTTAAAGTTCATATCTTCAAAAAGTTTTAAAATATCTTCAAAAATATTTTTAAACATTTTTAAAAAATTTAAAAAATACTCAATGAAATCAACATTGTTTAGTTTTAAAATATCTTCAAAAATATTTTTAAACATTTTTAAAAAATTTAAAAAATACTCAATGAAATCAACATTGTTTAGTTTGTCACCATGCATAGTTCAATGGAAGAAGTAAGAAGAAAGCTTTGAACTTGATTGGATCGATTTATGCAAATAATGAAGCTTGTAATTGTATCAATTTAAACTTGCGAGTTGAGATAAAAATTATAAAATGGAAGAAGGAAGCAGGAAGTTTTGATGAGTAAACTCGTGCAATTTAGTAAAATTGCAGTCCCTTATTACATTTAGAAAGCAACTACTGTGGTGAACTACAAACCTATTAAAGCATGGGCTTAGCACATTGCTTCGTACAAGTGCATTTATCACCCGAGCAAAATCCATCATCCCACCCCTCAAAAGAAATGCAAAAGTCAGCACATGCCGCTGTCGAAGTGCACGGTCCTATAAATGCATCATTGTGTTTATAGCAAGTCCGCCCCTCCGTCTGCACCACCATCCATCCTACAACAGTAACACAAACTTATTCATATAAACAAATACCTTCTTTGTAACACTACTTGTTAATCTAAATCAAGAGAAGGATCAAGTACCAGAAGCAAGGGCTAGGAAGATGAACACCACAACTTTGAGATTTCTCAAGCTTTGTCCCGTCATTCTTTTCTTCTCTTATTGCTTACTACACTTGGTTGTTTGGATATTAGTTCCCCATTTTATATCAGTGAAACACCTCATCTTTGTAACGTCATCTTGATTTCCTTGCGATTTCAAGGAAAGAATAGTCACACTTTGTAACGTCTATGCTGGCCGTTATTGATTTAAAAGGAAGTTATTTTATTTTATTCTTACGATTTCAAGGAAAGAATAGTCACACTTTGTAATGTCTATGCCGGCCGTTCTTGATTTAAAAGGAAGTTATTTTATTTTATTCTTGTCTAGTCCATTAGGTTAACATGGATTGAGTTGAAGCATTGTGTCAAACAAGAACAAGTTGTAGATATTACGACGAAACCACTGAATTTGGATGCATTCATAAAACTACGTGAGTCAATGGGTATGTGTGTAGTACTACGAGTAAACTAAAAGCCTCCCTGCAATCAATTTAGAGGAGAAATTGTTAAAGATGATCATACTAGACCGGTTGTCTAGGGATGAAATGGCTGCTATTTCTTTAGGATGTCCACCCTCTACCAATGTTAGAACCACTTAGTGGGTGGTTGTTTTTCCCTCTATTTAGAGTCCGTTAATTTTATCCTTTCTACATTTGTTAGTTTGTAAGGGTATAAAAGGCAACCAAGTTGATCTATGTATTATTTATTTGGTTAAATTAATAAAAATAAAAGTTTTTTTTTAAAAAAACTTAAATTTAATTTTTTTAATAACATTCTTACTTTAAAAAAAAATTAATTAAAATACTTATTTTGGAAAGAAATATTTTATTTCTAAAATACATTAAAAAGGTTTTTAGAAGTCTTCCAATAATATCTTTAAACTTTCAAAACATTCATTAATATTTTTAAAAAAATTTGTTGTTTAGTTTGCTTAATCGATGTGACAATACAGCAACAGAAGAACGAAGAAGGAAGAAGGAAGCATGAAGCTTTGAACCATAACTCAGTTGAGTTAAAATAAATTATAAATTGAATTTATTTATGAATATTTAAGAGAGTTTGAAAGTAAGATATTATAGGCGGTAAGCGAGAAAGGCAACACAAGGGTTTATATATCATATAACTCTAGGTAGGAAGAATTGACGACTAGTTGCATCCCCCTATAGTACATTTTGAGGCATCTCAGATCTACCAACCGTAGATATAATTATGTCAAAACGTCATACACTTAGAATCGAAACTGTTCTAGTCTCAGCTTGATCAGAACTTGGTCATCAACTTGGAATTCTAATCGAAACTGTTCTGCTCTCGTATTATTCCGCTTAACTTGTTTGCTTTTAGATGAGCTAGCATGCACAAGATCATATGTTTGCTCTTCCGACTCAAGACATTGCAGCCTAGTTTGCTCTACTTCACTTGTGTTCAAGCTGAAAGTAAAATTCTATCACACATTCTTGTCAACGTGCTTTCTTTGAGGATAACTTAGACTGGTCAAAGAAGTGACACATGGAGTTGTTGTATGTTCTGAATGACTGCTTTACTGGGGAAGTCATACGTTCTATGGACCCCCTTACATATGAAACAGGTTGGGGGGGGGGGCAAGTTGTACTCGTTCTGATGGAGCCCTCTCCATGAGTACTCATATCTTTTTTTTGGAGTGTCTATGATCTCTACTTTCTGTAACTTTTCTCTCACCTCTCTCGCTCATAGAAGACTAGTTGGATTGATAGTTCCTACTTCCCCTGCTTAAGGAGGGTGAATTTCGTCTTACATCGTGAGACTGTTTAGTGCTTAGGTCGAACAATCGTTTTACCACGACGTAGGCCGTGAAAAGTTCTTGAACTCGCTACTCATATAGTTTGGACTTTGCCCATGTTAATAGATTTAGTTTGTGATGTGACGTAGGAAGTTGTGTTTTGATTTGATTAGCTAATTAGCAGTTAAATTTAATTTTCTTCCTTCTTAACATTTGGTATCAGAGCAGAGCCTAGAGCCTGCTTACCTTGGAAAGTAGCAACCTTTTCAGGATAAGAGGAGTGATATGGCAACAGAGAGTAGTTTGTGCAGTCGAGTAGTTTGTGCAGTCATCGATTCCAAAGTTGGGAGGACATTATGATCACTAGTCCATGATGATGGAAAACCTTCTCAGATCAAAAGAATATTAGACTGCGGTAGAGCAAGGAATTTCTACAGCAGCAGAAGAAGTCCTTTCATAAGGAAAAAAGAAAGCAATTGAACATCTCAAGTTTGAAGGATTAAAAAGCAAAAATCTATCTCTTCCAAGCCATAAATCGTTCAACTCTAGAAACCATTCTGAAGAAAGACATGACCAAGGATATTTGGGACTTCTTGAAACATAAGTACCAGGGATCAACTCAAGTGAAACGTGCACAATTGCAAGCTCTTCAAAAATAGTGGGAGGTTCTTCACATAAAAATGGGAGAATCAGTGTCAGACTACTTTGCTCGAACTCTCATAATTGCCAATAGAAAGAAAATTCATGGGAGAATGCGACATTGACATCATAGAAAAGATCCTAAGATCTATGACTTCTAAGTTTGGTTAGATAAAAGGTTCTTTATTTAGTTTTTGATGTTTTTACTCCCTTAGTAGTTGGTTTTCTTTATTTAGTTTTTGACATTTTTACTCCAACATTTTTACTCCAATTAGTTAGTTGGTTTTCTTTATTTAGTTTTTGACGTTTTTACCCATTAGTTAGTTGAATCTTTTGTTTTTGACAATTAGCTAGTCATTTGGGCCATGTTAGAGGGAAGTGAAGCATGTTTAGTTGGCCACTTCGGCCATTTTTACCGTAGAATTGTTATTTAAATATGTCAATCGAATGAGAAACAAATTACAGTGTTTTAGCCACCATAAATCCCAAATCTTTCGTTCTCTTCCTCCTATTATTTGCTTGCACTTTTTTTTTCTTCTTCCAACAATGTTCTTTGGTTGTTTTTCCTTCGTCAAAGAAGTTCCTCTCAATAGTGGCGAATTGCTACATCAAGTGGTATCAGAGTAAGGTTTATCTACCGGTGATATACCATTGTGGAGGAGCCAAGTTTGTCAAAACCAAGTTTATTAGCTCAATTGGTTAGAATATCGTGCTAATAACGCACAGGTTTGTTCAAGGTAGAAGAAAAACTGAAAATGCATCAAAGCACGAAAATACACACGTCGTGGGGTCCATCCCGAACAGGCTCACGCACTCCTCCATGCCGCTACCGAGTGCCAGCATCTCCATCATTGCCACCAAGAGGTCGGCGCAGCGAAGACGGACGTCGGGTCATCATCGAGCGAGTGATCAAGGAGACAACTGCTTCTGTGTAGTACCTGATGCTGACAAGGTCCAACTACAACGAGTGGGCTTTGTTGATGAGCGTCAACCTACATGTGCAAAGGTTGTGGCACGTTGTCGAGTCAGAGGAAGGAGAAACGATCGAGTACCGAGAGGATCGACTGGCGTTCGCTGCCAAACTGCGGTCTATGCCTCTAGAGATGCTGGTGTCTCTCTCCACCAAGGGCACCGCACAATCGGTCTGGGAGGGGATCAAACCCTGCTGGGTTGGTGTGCAGCGAGTGCGGAATTCGAACATCAAGTAGCTGCAAAAAGAGTTCTTGAAGATCTCCTCTAAGGATGTCGAATCCGTTGATGATTTTTCCATGCGGATCACGAGGCTCGACAACAACATCACCTCTCTCGGTGGGAGCATCAATGAGATGAAAATTGTGAAGAAGATGCTGCAAGTTGCCCCAGATCACCTCGAGCAAGTCGCGATTTTGATCAAGACATTACTTGATGTGAAGGATCTAACGGTGGAAGAGGTGACCAGAAGATTGCACAACGTCGAGTAGAGAAAGAAGAATGCATTTTCAGCTATCGCAAGCAGGGTCGTCTTCTCCTCACTGAGGAGGAATGGCTTGCATGCTTGAAGCTCCGCGACAACGTCAGCGAGAGCAACGAGTCCTCCGGCGGTAAAGGCGGCAAGAAACAGTGAAAACCTCGCAGGCGCGCACACGGAAAAGAAGGGGAGCAAAAGGAGTCAACTGATGATGGGCCAATTCGGTGCTCGAAGTGCGAGAAGAAAGGCCACCTGAGCAAGAATTGCTGGAGCAAGCACAAGAACAAGGAGAAGGCCCATGTGGCCCAATCGGAGGAGGAAGAGACGACTCTTTTCATGGTGAGCGCATAGGTCTTATCCGACGTCCCCAATTCAATTCCAAATCCATGGAAGTAATCGACGACATAACTGCTTCGGTGAGCGTTGTCAGTGAGGGGTCGTAAGATCTCGAGGAAGAGATCCAGCTGGGGGTGATAAAGACACCAGCTGGAGAACTGATTCGGCAAAAGGGCGAGCAGCAAGAGCACCGACGATGGGTCCTCGACACGGGGGCAACAAACCATATGAACGGGGCCAAGTCTACGTTCTTCGAGCTCGGCTCAGAGATTTGCGGGATGGTGAAGTTTGGTGATGGCTCCGTCGTCGAGATCGAATGGCGCGACACCATCCTATTCGTCAGCAAGGGAGGCGAGCATCGCAAGTTGACTAGCGTCTACTTCATCCCGAGGCTCAAGGCTAACTTGTGAGCTTGGGTCAACTTGATGAGGTCGGCTGCTACATTTCCATCGAGTATGGGCTACTCAAGATCTGCGATGATCGACGACGACTGATCACACAAGTTCGGTGCACGGAAAATTGCCTCTACATCCTGGAGTTGAAGATAGAGCAGTCGGTCAACCTCTCGGCCAGAACCGAAGATGTAGCTTGGAGGTGGCATGCAAGATACGGGCATCTGAGCTTTCATGCTCTACAAAAACTACATAAGAAGGAGATGGTGTACGGTTTGCTGGTAATCGAAGGTGGGAACAGGCTGTGCGATGAGTGTCTCAGCGACAAGCAGAAGCGCACCCCTTTTCCGTCTCAGGCATCTTACCGCGCCGGTGAGCCATTGGAGCTCATGCACAACAATATTTGTGGGCCCATCAAGCCGGCGACCCCAAGCGGCAAGACCCTCTTTCTTCTGCTGGTCGATGGCAAGCTTCATGTGGTTGATCTTGCTGCAAGTGAAAAGCGAGGTGGCAGAGGCGATTAAGCGCATTCAAGCACGCACAGAGGTCGAATGTGGGAAGAAGATGCGAGTGTTGTGCACGGGCTGAGGCAGAGAATTCACCTCGGCTAGCTTCGGCAAGTACTACGACGAGCTCGACATGTACCGGCACCTAATGATGTCCTACTTCGCCTAGCAGAACGGGGTGGTAGAACTCCAAAATTAGACCATCATTGGGACGGTAAGATTATTATTGATGATGGTCGGGATGCTCGGGAGGTTCTAGGGAGAGGAGGTCATGGCGGCCGTCTACCTCCTCAATCGGTCACCAGCGCGAAGCCTCAACGGGAAGATGCCACACGAGGCCTAGTACAACAAGAAGCCAGCAGTACATCATCTCTGAGTGTTTCGGTTGCATCGCGTACATGAAGATCACGCGTCCCCACCTTGCCAAGCTCGATCCCAAGGGGCTGAAGGTCATCTTCATCGGCTACGAACCTAGGAGCAAGGCATACAAGCTCTATGATCCTGCGGGAAAACAAGCTCACGTGTCGTGCGACGTTGTCTTCGATGATAGCACTTTCTGGCAGTGGAACGACGTGGTCAAGGCGGTCCAGACCCTAGAACAATTCATGGTGGAGTATCTCATCACCAAGCTAAGAGAAGAAGAAGCGCAGCACAGGGCACTGTGACCACCGCCGTAGCTGCACCGGGCACGCCAACGCCAACACTAACCACAATTCCTGCTACGCCTCTTGAACTAGTGGAGCTCGCAACACCATGTACTATGGATTCGACGTTGGATGACGACCACAATGATGGTCTGGCATCCAGGTACTGGAGGATTGAAGACCTATTGGGAGGAGGTGAACCATCGAGACTGGGGTGCGTGAGCTCGAAGAAGAGGTGGTCGAACTGCATGCCATCGCCGCGGAAGGCCGAAGTAGAAAGAAACCCCTACTGGTTGAAGACAATGCAGAAAGAGATGACATCCATCACTGAGAACAAGACGTGGAGTCTGGAGGACATGCCATGGACACCGAGCCATAGGGCTCAAACGGGTGTTCAAACTAAAGCGTAACTAAGAGGGAGAAGTTGTGAAGCACAAGGCCCGTTTAGTGACGAAGGGCTACGTCCAGAAGTAGGGAGTGGACTTCGAAGAGGTATTTACGCCGGTGGCAAGGTTGGAATCCGTTCGTCTGTTGCTGGCGATTGTGGCACATTGCTCTTGGGAGGTCCACCACATGGACGTGAAGTCCGCTTTCCTCAACGGAGAGCTGAAGGAGACCGTCTACGTTCAACAACCACCTGGTTCCTGGACAACGACAATCCCGAAAAGATACTGTGCCTGCATAAGGCACCCTACGGGCTTCGGCAAGCACCACGAGCCTGGAACGCGAAGCTCGATAGTACCCTATTATCGCTGAAGTTCAAGCATTGTGCCTCTGAGCATGGCATGTACACACACAACCACAACAAGCAACGACTGATCGTGGGAGTGTATGTCGACGACCTCATAATCACTGGAGGCGACATGGAAGTTCTTGGAAGATTCAAGAGGAAGATGTCAAAGAACTTTAAGATGAGCGATCTCGGCGTGCTCAGCTACTACCTTGGCATCAAAGTGCAACTTGCTCAGCTACTACCTCGACATCAAAGTGCAGCAGATTACTGCTGGCATCATCATGTGTTAAGGTGCATATGCAAAGAAACTGCTGGACACAGTTGGGATAGCGGACAGTAACCCTACAAGGACGCCAATGGAGGCCCGACTCCAGCTAAGGAAGGTCGGCACTACGACGGTAGTCGACGCCACCAATTACTACAGCATTGTCAAGAGTCTGCGCTATCTGGTAAACACACACCCTGACCTCGCCTATTCCGTTGGATATGTGAGTAGGTTTATGGAAGCACCTAAGGAGGAGCATCTCGTGGCTGTCAAGCGCATCCTGCGCAATGTGGTCGGAACCAGAGGCTGGGGTGTGAGATACTGTACAGGGAGTGGAAAGGAGAAGTTTGAGCTAGTCGGCTACAGTAATAGTGACATGGTCAATGACGTTGATGATCGTAAGAGCACCAGTGGGATGATTTACTTCCTCTCAGGCGGCGCGATCTGTTGAAAATCAACTAAACAAAAGGTAGTTGCTTTGTCTTCTTGCGAAGCAGAGTACATCGCCGCCAGCCACACAGGGGGTCTAGCTTGCGCGGTTGATGGAAGAACTCATTGGAAGAGAAGGCCATCCACCAATGCTATACGTGGAAAATAAAGCTACGATCTCCCTGATAAAAAATCCAGTTTTGCACAATCTGAGTAAGCACATAGAGATCAGGTACCATTACATCCAAGAGTGTGAAGATCACGGGCTTATCAAGATTGACTTCATCCGAACAGAGAAACAGCTTGGAGACATCTTCACCAAATCTCTGGCTGTTGGATCGGTATTGCAACCCTAGAGGGGGGGGGGGGATAGGATTTCAACGATAAAAGTGTTTAAACGTGATTAATTTTTCTAATGATAAAACTTTTTACAAATAAGTAGAAGATGATAATTACTAGAACAAAATAATTAAAGTCAAAACAATAATCAAGTAGAGCATGCAATAACTCACAATAATAATTTTGAAATTAAATAGAAAAGAGTTAGAGAAAATGACACCGTAGTTTTATAGTGGTTCGGTCAAACTCGACCTACTCCACTCCCCAAATGCCTCTTGGGAATTTGAATAAAGAACTTTCTTGACTCTTTCCACGGGTCAGAGCCAAACCGCTACACCTCTCTTTTTACGAGTTCAAGAGCAAACTCAATCCTTTCCACGGTGCAGGATCAAACCGATACAAGTATTTGAGTTTGATAATAACACACCACAACTCTCTCAAAGAGTAGATTTACAATTTGGGATACTCACAACTATTTCCTCACAATACAA
>NW_019646446.1:29050-42110 GCF_002806865.2 Cucurbita pepo subsp. pepo
TAGTCCGGGAACACTTTGGGGTGAACACCCATCCGAACAAGTAGGGTCAATAGTTTAGCATTTAGGCTGTAACATTTAGCAACAACAAACAAAATCTTTAACCCAACAAGTGCTCTCCGAACCAAGCTAGATAGTTTTTCCTATCACTAGGCTCACCAACCAACCTGGACTTTGATTTTTCTTATTCCTACCGGATATCAAAACCATAAGGATTGTTTCCAGCCATGAGTTCCCATATGACTGACATAAGCGCTCTTTCTTGGGGCCATTCCATTAAATCTTTGAGAAGGTCGGTATTTGATGGTCGGCGTGGCGATAGGCTTCGCTTCTACGACTGCCTCCCCAGCCGTTGCAAACACTGAGCGAGAACGGTAAGGGGCGCACAAACAATGTCGTTGCGCGGGGATGCGATTCGCCAAGCTGGGGCAAACAAAGCCGTCCGGCCCCCCATTAGGAATGCGAAGGCCTTTACCCTTCCTTCTCAAGGAGACCCGGGAAAGAAAGAGCTATGCTATTGACCGACCCTTTCGTAATGACTTCGAATCAATAGGCCTCTCTCTCCTTTTTTCTCATTTTGTTTGAGGCGAATAGAGAATGAAATGCAGAAATAATAGGGGAAGGGTTCCAAACCTTTAGTTTTTGAAAAAGGATATATCGAGCCTACCGAAGTACCAAAGGCTTGAAGTAGCGTAGAATCAATCTAAGCCTTTTGACCAGTAGGTGTAGCAGTGGGTAGGGCTTTCTTTCGTTCTTATCGCTCCGGGTTCCGATCCATATGACCTCCGGGCGGTACAAAGTCAACCTCTTCTGTAGAGGCAGGTAGTAATCCAACCTTTAAGAGTCTGTTCAAGAGCCCTCTGACAATGGAAAGATCTCCGTGCGTGGCGTGATAAGGAATCCTGATCGATTGAGACTCCCTCCCCGGTCACACGAGTATCTCTACGTACTTGTCCAGTCCAGGACAAGATCTTCCGGTCTGCGTGCGTGGGAGCAGCTCAAACAAAGAAGAGTCTGGTCTGAATTCAGGCCCGGCCTGCCCGTCTGCTGCTAGGTCCGGGAATGGGGCCAGGCGAGGGCGCCGCTATGCCCCTCTGCTGCGACCAGAATTTGATTCCTCCGGCCGGCATAGATCTCACTTAACCCGCCCACTATTACGACGAAAAAAGCCCTTTCCCTTTTCCTTTTCCTTCGCTACTAGGAGAGTCAGCTACTTCTATTAGCGCCAGACCTTGAGTCGAATTGATCCTGTGTCATGTGCAACGTCCATCAATGATGGTTCATTAATGTCCATTGATTTAGACTCCTTCCCCCTTCCTAACTACGAATAAGATCGAGAGGAGCCAGAACCAAACCAAGAACGAAAACGGATTCGATTCACTCCCCATTCTCTCTTAAATAAAGAGTGAGCCCTCGAGTAATAAATAGTCAGGGGCCGGTCGGCCGGGTCTTTCCTGTTCTGTTCCCGCCACGAGAAGCACAGAAGAGGTATGCCCAGCGCGCTACGGGAGGATCCATCTGTTGAGACTTTCTCTTGTCTCGGTAGGTAACTGTACGATCTTTTCCCCTAATTGTATTGAATCAATAAAAAAAGAGGTCAGTGCTACGGCCCCCTATTGTTTGATCCAATATTGACCGGGGACGAGCCCCGACTTGGATAGGTCCTTGGTTTGCCCTCCCGTAGTGGTCCTTGCTTTTCTTTTAATAAAGTGGAGCGGGGCGAAGCGGTCAGCCCCCATTCGAATTACGTTTGGAGGTCTTTCGATTTTGCCAGATCGTCAGAGATACTACGAGTCCTCCGTCCCAGATTCCATTGCCGCAGCCATCTGGTTCACCGGTACTACCAAAAAGTCTCATGCTTACGTTACTGTTATTGATGGTTTGATTATCTTGGACCCCGGTCGTGCTTCTGGTTTCCATTCCCATCATCATATTGATGAGAAATCCCCTCGTGCTCCGCCATAAGAACTTGGAGTCCGTATCATGGTGAAGGTAAGGTAACGCTGTGATTCTTGCTCAAAAAACAGACCGAAGGCGTTCGAGTTATTGGCTCGTCCAACCCGGCAGCATTCATGAGTCGCTCGTTCAACTGTCCCTCGGAGACACGGTCGAGAAGTACCATGCATGGTTGCCCCCCGTCCTTTCTTTCTCTTGGTCCCAGCAATGGCTCCCGACTAAAGAAATGGATCAAAAAAGGGGGGACTTCCGCAACGGGCTATGCCACCCAAACCAACTGAGGGAAGTCGCATCTGTCCCATCGCAAGCACCTACAATGTCATGATCACATACATTGGTTTACCCCTTTTTCTTTGGTAGTTCAACGGGCGGTCGCCCCTCCAACAAGAAAAGGTATAAATATGGAAACTTCTCTGCCATTTGGATCGGAGAATTTATGGAGGAAATCGGTTTTTAAATTTCCAGAAACCACACGATTATATAGCCAAAGGGAATACGCCGCCCCTAAAATCATCCCAAGCGCGGCTAATGTGGCTACTAAGCTATTTCTTTGGAAAGCTCCTACTGAGATGGGAAATTCCCCGATAAAGCTGCTAGTACCAGGTAAACTCATATTGGCCAAAGTGAAAGAGAAGGAAATGGTAGAGAGATTCGGCATGGTGCTCACTAAACCTCCGTAATATCTAACAAGTCGAGTCTTATGTCGGTCATATAGAACCCCAACACATAGAAAAAGGGCTGAAGGAACCAGTCCATGACTTAACATCAGTAGAATGCTACCTCCAATTCCCTGTATGTTCGATAGAGCCAAAGATTCCCCCACACTGATACGAGTACGACGATTACCCCCCGAACCGTACAAGATAGTTACCACCTATCATACGGCTTTCTAACTTCACTTCTTTTTCTGGTTGTTCCGCTCTGTCGATCAATGGTAGTATAAGAGATCTGTAACCCCCCGAAATGAATTACATAATGGTTCCTGCTTTCTACCCATAGTTAGCATGTATCTCTCCGGGTCATACTTGACGTATCACATCTGTCACCCCAACTCTATCTTCTTTATCAGTCAACCGGAAATAGTAATAATGCATAGAGACTCTTAAATGCTGCGGTGCGGGGACGAGACGAGGTGAGATACTACGATCACGTACAGACTGCCCTTCGGCTCGGCAATATGGAACCTCTCACTCCCGTTCCTTTATGAGGTCCTATCGGGATAGGTAGGCCCAAGCCTTTCGCCTCTTCCCGACCGAGCAGTAGTTCCCCACGGCTGACAAATAGGAATTTAGGCCGTAAAAGAAAGGTACCGGCCCCCCACTGGGATTTGGCTTTTCTACGTGCGCACTGCGTCAGCACTGGCGAAAAAGAGAAAGAATATCTATCATCAAGTCTTTCTTCTCTTCTTTCATGTGAACGGCCCTATCTTGTATCGAAAGGGTTTTCGTGCTATACACCACGTTGAGAAAGACCAGCCTCCTATGTACCTTACCATTTATTGACCTCGAAAGGGGGTCCTCCTTATGATGCTACGGACGGCTAAGTGCAAGGGTAAACTCGGACTCAGATAGGAGATAGGATAGGATTGTGCGCGCCGGGCCCGTCGGGTGTCATATTTTGGCTGAGTTTACCGTACCTCCCTTCGACCGTAAGATTTTGTTATGTTATGTTTCACCGCAGTTACGCCAGAAAGAAAAGGTTCCACACGAGCTCCCGTTCTGCGGCGTGGTGGCAGGACCGATAGGGGATTGGCTCCGAGTGTAGATAGAGTCAAATCTGCAGGGGTCATGCAAATACATAGGCCCCTTCTCTTTTGTATGAATGGGGTTCTTTTTCCGGCGCTTTCCGATCTACGGTCCCTCGTAGCGAGGGGTTAGGCAGGTAGTATGGGCCCTCTGACTTCCAGCTATGTGCTGTGCGGCTCCCGCGAAGCGAATGAAAGGAAGCTGGCGGAGAAAGCTCGAGGCGGCTTATGTAGTGGTCGGACGGCAGAAAGCTCGCTAAGCTTCGCTTCCCTCTTCTCTCCTTCCCTTTTTCAATGAAGTGGAAAGTCTTCCAGCCTCTTTGATTGGTAGGCGGCCCCCTATTGATTGAATTCAGATTCCATTCGATGAATCAGGGTAGTAATTAATTAGTTGTTGTCGTGACGCTTTGATTAGGCCTGACTTTACGAGAGGCTACTTCTATCTAGCTTCTATAGTAGCCCTTCCACTTTAGTGTAGTTGTAGTTTGTATTGGTACTGAATGAACATATCAAACAAAGGCAATCAGTATAAGCCCTTCTCCGGCCTGGGAAAAGCAGCGAACTCTAGAAGCTAGGGCTTTATTCACCTTTGGCCACAAACACTATTCTGTTCTCAGCGGAAACCCGCCTTAGAGATTAAACGTCGACTTATCTTATGGAACATGACCAACTCCTTATCAATTCCGATTCATTTCAATATGAACAAAAATGTAATAGATTCAATTCAATTGACAAAAAAAAAGTACAGAACAAGGGAATATATTGGTAATCGATCGAATAAAAGAATTTTTATTTTAGACAGAAACAATCTTCAAATAGAATTGAAGGGGAATGTGTGCGATAACATAGAACAAAGTTTAATTTATGCTATTTCTAACTAAAGATTTATTACTGGCGAGCCACGGCAATTGCGCCGATCAAAGCAGCTAAAAGAATGATCGAAATTAGTTCAAATGGAAGAAAAAAATATGTTGATAAATGAATTCCAATTTGTTGACTATTACTTATTAAATCTGGCTCTAGAATCTGGTTTGATCTTGTAGTCCAAATAATCCCATACCATGACGTATCTACAATAGTAGTCATTAGTGAAACAAAAATACTTGTACAAACCAGAAAAGTAACTCCATTCCCAACGGTCCAAAGATTCAAATCTTTGGAATATTCTGAACCCTTCATGAACATCACAGCAAATATGATTAAAACATTTATAGCTCCCACGTAAATAAGGAGTTGCGCGGCAGCTACAAACTGGGCGTTTGCTAAAATATAGAATAAGGATATAGAAACAAGAACCAGTCCCAACGAAAAAGCAGAATAAATGGAGTTATTAAATAATAGTACTCCCATACTTCCTAAAATAAGACCTGATCCCAACAAGACTACAAGAAAATCATGTATCGGTCCAGGCAAATCCATTATATGTAGTAAAAAAAGAGATAAAAAAATCTAAATGTTTTTCATGACCTTATTGATCTGACCAGGAAAAAAAATGGATAATCAATTCCTAATTAAATCTTAGGGGGTGTGAATTAATGTAGGTACAGTTATTGTATTAATCTTAGTCTTGATCTGAAAGAGTATAGTAGATTGAAACTATATATTTGGAAATATATAGTTTCAATCTAAATTAAGCTGCAATTCTCATGAATCAATAGTTTGTATTTGTAGGTAGTGATCAAACAAACAAAACGAAAGAAACCTCATTTCTTTAGATCAAAACGGAACCTTAGTAATTTCCAATTACTCTTTAATCAAGGGATTTACTTATTTTAGACTTCAATTTGAGGCGAATTCAGAATTGTTCTAATTGTATAATCATCAACTACTGACATTGGTAAACGACCCAAAGAAATTTGATTATAATTCAATTCGTGACGATCATAAGTAGAAAGTTCATATTCTTCAGTCATTGATAAACAATTTGTTGGACAATATTCAACGCAGTTACCACAAAATATACAGATCCCGAAATCAATACTGTAATTAAGCAATCGTTTCTTTCGAATATCTGTTTCCAATTTCCAATCAACAACGGGGAGATCTATAGGACATACACGAACACATACTTCACAAGCAATGCATTTATCAAATTCAAAATGGATTCGACCGCGGAAACGCTCCGATGCGATTAATTTTTCGTAAGGATATTGAATAGTTACAGGCAAACGATTTGCATGGGATAAAGTAATCATGAAACCCTGACCAATGTACCTTGCAGCTCGTACTGTTTGTTGACCATAATTCATGAACCCAGTTACCATAGGGAACATATTGTAATATCTCTAAAGAATTTTATGTTTGTTTCTTTCTCTTGTTTGAGCAAGTCGTGAATATAGAATATGGTATTCCTTTACAGTGAAAAGAGTTGAAAGGAAGTTGTTAATAATAGATTACCAAGAGATATAGGTAAAAGAAATTTCCATCCGAGATTTAATAGTTGGTCTATTCTTAGTCGGGGTAAAGTCCATCTTGTTGCTATAGAAATGAACAAGAATAAATAAGTTTTAGCTAATGTAATAAAGATACTAATTGTCATTCCAAAGACTTCATACGCTTTATTTATTTCAAAAAGTTCATAACCGAATATGTATGGAATAGAGATATCCCAACCACCCAAGTAAAGAACCGTTACAAATAACGAAGAAACTAATAGATTTAGATAGGAAGCAACATAAAATAAACCAAATTTGATACCCGAATACTCGGTTTGATAACCCGCTACTAATTCTTCTTCCGCTTCTGGTAAATCAAAAGGTAATCTCTCGCATTCTGCTAAGGAAGAAATTAGAAAAATAACAAACCCTATAGGTTGACGCCACAAATTCCACCCCCAAAAACCATACTTTGATTGAGCCTCAACTATATCAACTGTACTCGAACTGTTAGATAATCATAGTCGGTAATAACATCACTGTTCTCATCGCTATTACAGAACCGTACATGAGATTTTCACCTCATACGGCTCCTTGAGGGCCATAAATAAATCTAAGGAGCGTGTCGGGATTATTTATCTTAATATGTCTTTTTTGTAGAAGAGTATAGGATAAAAATCTATCGTGTGGCCCCCAATTAACCCAATAGAATTCTGTCTGTTCTAATAATAAAGAAAAAAGGTACTTCTGAATTGATCTCATCCTTTAATAAAAAAAAAATTCTTTGTTGAGTAATAACTTAATTCTTCACTAAAATACTATTGATTATAAATATCAATAACCCATCGTTTTCACTTACGAAAAAAACAAATTGGCTATTCCATTAGTTCATGAATTCGGACACGAATTCTATCTCGATGAATAGGGAGATAGGAAAGAAATGAATATAGGAATAGATGGAGATAAGAAACAATACAAAAGATCTCTTTTTTTGTTGTAATTGGATTCTTTCAATTTGTTTTTTTCGTTCCTATTCTTCTTTCTGAGAAAAAGGGGACTTACTAAATAAGGGATTATTTCGTTTCCGATAGTTATTTATTTAATGGGTGGATAGGCGCATACTCTGGATCGGAATCGTGGGGAGTACTGCCTGATCATTTCTACAAACTTAAAGCCCCAATTCGTATTCTTTTTATATTATGCATTTTGCAAAAATGTCCTTCTCTCTCTTTTGGATAATTTGGAAAATCTCCATTACTAATCCTTTGTATATCTTGGTGTTTCTAACCATCCACTCATTTTTGCTCAATCAGCCGTGTTATGGTAATACATATATGTTAGTACATCCAAATAATAGTGAAAACTCGATCCGATTGATCTTTTGAGTCCGCTTCAAGACAGGATAACTAGTCAACCAATCTTGGGATAAAGGCTCTCTTGCGCCTATGTTTATTTCTGCTTAACTCTTATACATAGAAAATGAGACTCAATATTTTGACTGCTAATTTTTATTTATCTAAGCTGTTTTCTTTCACTCATATAACTATCTGATTTAGTTCATTAATCCGAATAATGAATATAAAAATGAAGATATCTATTCATCACCCCTTTTCTCAAAAAAAAAGGGGGGAGAAGTTTATGTCTCAACGAATCACACGTAGAGATATTGATAATACACATAGAGTTAATGGTATTTCATAACTAATTGATTGAGCAGCAGCTCGTAGACCACCTAAAAAGGAATATTTATTATTGGATCCATATCCTGACATAAGAAGGCCGATGGGAGCAACACTTGAAATGGCAATCCATAAAAAAACACCGATCTGCAGATCTGCTAAAACAAGGCGATAACCAAAAGGAATTACTGAATAGCTTAGTAAAATTGATATGACTGCTATGGATGGTCCGATACTGAATAAACGCGTATCACCTCTAGATGGAAGCAGATTTTCTTTAAAAAGTAGTTTTGTGCCATCTGCTAAAGCTTGAAGAACTCCCAAAGGACCAGCATATTCAGGTCCAATACGTTGTTGTATCCCGGCGGATATTTCTCTTTCTAACCATACAATTACTAGTACGCCGATTGTGATTCCCAATACAGTAGTCAAAATAGGGACAAGCACCCATAGAATTCCATAGACTTCTTTTAAGAATTCCAATCTCGAAAAAGAATTGATATCTTGGACTTGTGATGTATCAATTATCATTTTAACGATCAACTTCTCCCATAATGATATCTATGCTACCTAGTATTGTCATAATATCAGCCAATTTCATTCTTTTAACTAACTGAGGAAGAATTTGCAAATTGATAAAACCCGGCGGGCGAATTTTCCATCTCCAAGGAAAACCACCCTGATCCCCTATCAAAAAAATGCCCAATTCCCCTTTTGGGGCTTCGACTCTCACATAAAGTTCTTGTTTCGCCAATTCAAAAGTTGGCGAAGGTTTTTTACTAATGAATCGATAGTCAAAGTCATTCCATTCCGGAGACTGTCCTCGATCAAAAGATCGTATTTCTAAATTTTCATAAGGTCCCCCTGGAATTCCTTCCAAAGCTTGTTGAATAATTTTTATGGATTCCGTCATCTCACCAAGTCTGACTAAATAACGAGCTAATGAATCTCCTTCTTTTTGCCACTGAACTTCCCAATCAAATTCGTCATAACACTCATAATGATCAACTTTACGAAGATCCCATGGTATTCCGGAAGCTCGCAGCATTGGTCCTGATAACCCCCAATTTATTACCTCTTCTCCAGAAATAATGCCTACTCCCTCAACTCGTTCTAAAAAAATAGGATTTTGTGTAATAAGTTTTTGATATTCAGCAACCGCTGTCAAAAAATAATCGCAGAAATCCAAACATTTATCTATCCATCCATGAGGTAGATCAGCCGCGACTCCCCCGATACGAAAATAATTATGCATCATTCTCATACCGGTGGCTGCTTCGAATAGATCATATACTAATTCTCTTTCTCTGAAAATATAGAAGAAGGGAGTCTGTGCGCCAATATCCGCCATAAAAGGGCCAAGCCATAACAGATGAGAAGCTATACGACTCAATTCCAACATAATTACTCTGATATAGCTGGCTCTTTTAGGTACTTGAATATTTCCCAACAGTTCTGGACCATTTACAGTTATTGCTTCTGTAAACATAGTAGCTAAATAATCCCAACGTGTTACATAAGGTAGATATTGTATAATTGTTCGGTTTTCTGCAATTTTTTCCATCCCTCTGTGTAAATAACCCAATATTGGTTCACAGTCAATAACATCTTCACCATCCAAAGTAAGGATGAGTCGAAGAACACCGTGCATTGATGGGTGGTGAGGTCCCATATTGACTATCATGAGGTCTTTTCTTGTAGCTGGTCCATTCATAAGTTTTTCCTCGATTCAGCTTTCCATGAATTGCTGAAAATGCAAATAAGTTCATAAAAATTCAAGATCTAATAAATCAAATAATTAAAAATTACTTTTAAAATTACTGAGTTTTTGACTCCCGAATATCCAATTGATTAATTAATTCTTTATAACGCATTTTATTTATCTTTGATAAATAAGAAAGTAATCGTTGGCGTTTTCCGAGAATTTTACGTAGACCTCTTTGAGATAAATAGTCTTTTTTGTGCAATTCCAAATGAGAAGTAAGTCTTCGTATCTTATTGGTGAAACTGACTACTTGAAATTCAACGGATCCTCCATTTTCTTTTTTTTCTTCTTGCGAAATAACTGAGCTGAATGAATTTTTTACCATAAAATGAAATCTCCTTAGCCTCCTTTTTTTATTGTTTTATAAATTATTATTGATCAGTAATAATAATGTTACTAATTTTAATTTGATATACACAATAATCTTAATTTGATTACGAATTTCTATTCTTTTTTTTTTTTTAATAAAATTTTGCAATCCAATTTGAAAAAATTGGATTCAGATAGGTATACAAAAGGCTGGTATATTTCTGCACGCACAAAAAATATTTATACTTAAAACTTCAATTAAAAATGAAATAAGAATATTTTATTGATTCATTTCTAAATCGAATAGAGACGCCATTGAATTAAATTAATATCATCTATCAGAATCTAAGACAGTGCCATATGTGTATTTCTTTGTCTTCATATACCATATAAGGTACGGCCAATATAGGAAAAATGTAGCATTAACGAATTTTCAATTGTGGATACATATGGATCCTTAGCATACTAAAACGACTGCTATTATTGGTATCAAACCAATAACGATTCATACAAGCTAAATCTTCTAATCGATAATTGGGCCACAAAAAGAACTTGAATTTATTTAGTTTATTTTTATATCTATCAAGATGTTTGCTTCTTTTATCTAAAACTTGATCATGAGTTTTTACCTTATTTGCATTGTAAAATCCTGTATTTCTATGGATATCATTTCTATTCCCAGAATTGAAACAAATTAGAATTCTGAACTCTCTACGACCTCTAGGGGATAAGATATTTTCCGGAACAAGCAAATCATAATGATTGCTGGTTCTATTTTCATTCGTTTTTTGATGTATTGCAATGGATTCAGCAAAACTCTTCTTATAAGGATAGCCTTTTTCTTGATATCTTTGATTAATTTGGTACTTATTCTTATGAACTAATGAAATACCTATGGTTTGAGACATAATAAATTGTCCATCATTTTCTACAGACAGACGAACAGGTTCGATAATAAATATTCCCCCTTTTAAGAATTCTTTATGAAACTGGAACTGCTTGGGAACTATCAGCATCTCCAGATTTATTTCTCCTCTTTCGATAGAGGATATAGTAATTTTTATGGGATTTATCAGTCTAAGCAGGAGACAATATACGTTGATGTTATTCATCAGTTTGCCAGTTAAGGAATTCTCCCATCTCAATTGAAAAATAAAATAGTTGTTTACGAAGGAATCAAACAGGGCTTCCATGTTTTTCTTGGATTTTTTTTTCTTTCTACGTTTTTTCACATCTGCTTCCGCGGAATCTTTTTCAAGATCTTTTTTTTGGTTTGATAAAACTGAGTCACGATTCTTTTCGTCCACAACTTCCTTTTTTCCTTTATTTCCATTTTCTAAAAAAAGAGGTTTTTTCTTCGCTGATATTAAAGGAGATCCTTTTTTCTTTCCAATTAGTTTTTCATTTTGACTAATAATGAAATTTTTATTCAAATTTAAAAGAAGTGATTTGATTGGTATGATCCACGGATTAATCTTATATGCATTATAAAGTATCAAAAATTCTGGAAAGAACCAAAGTTCCAGATTCGATATGGAACGACTTAGTATTTCTTCATTCATTCTCATCCAATCAAAAACAAAAAAGATTTTTTTTTTATTGTTCAATGGGTTGATTTCTTGATTCATTGTGAGATAAGAAAAATCTTTCTTATCGATTTTTTCAATTAGTTGAAAACTATTACCCCCAGTTTTAGTATTTTGATTACTGTTTGTGTCAGTTTCAATATTGATCCAGGCTCTAATATCGGCCTTATTTTTAAGACCAAAATGCAGCATTCTCCAATCAAAATATTTTCTATCCAGATTTTTTTCCCGATCTATAATATAATTATCTATTAGATAATTATTGATAGGGATATCCGTTAGTATATCAAAAAATTTCCATTTATCTGTGTTGTACTTAGACGAACTTTCTTGATTATTTTTTACTTGCACTGTTAATTCATAAATAGATGAATCTTTATTATCTTCATAATTAATGGATTTATATGATAAAAGATCATATATATATTTTTTTAGAATATTATCGTTTTTATTTGGTAATGAGTAGCGGGTTTCAAAATCATTTTGTTTTTTGTAATCAATTAATCTGTTTTGTTCATATGAATAACATTGTTTAAAATCTTTATTTTTGACCATACGATCTTTCTTTACTCTATTTCGCCATTTTTGTGGGAATAATTTTTCCCATCTAATTGGATATAAATCATAGTGATAATGACCCCTTAACCAGTTTTTCCATTCATTCATCATTGCAGAATTTTGAAGATTCTTTTGTTTTAAGTAGGGATAGAATATTTCGTGTGCTCCAACAACTTTACCAAAATAATCTTGTATTTCATTTTTAAGAAAAAGAGATGTTCCGTGATATTGAAACACAGGTCTTAACTTAGATAAGTTAATAAGTTGGGTTTGTGATAATTTGTAAAATAAATATGCTTGTCACAAGTATGATAAGTCCCCAAAAACCTTTCTATAACTCACACCCAAGAATCCCATACTCACCCCAATGTGTTACCTTTTAGGTATTACTACTACCCAACTGAGAATATAACTCACACCAAAGAATCCCATACTCCTTACTTCTTAACACCTTCCCATATTTCCGACTACGAGGGTCTCCTCCCCCTCAGAGACAGGATCATAGGAAAAAAAGGCACCTTCCACTGTGCGCCAAAGCCGAAGGCTTAGTGGTATTTCCTTCGGTGACTGCATTATGCAGGTGCAGGGCGAGTGGGGCAACTGCGGTATGACGTTTAGTTTACTCTTTAGACATATAATAAGCTCCAAAGAATCCCTTACTCCTTACACCATCCACTGGATGCCGACTGACTCTGATGTGAAGGTTTTCGTCGTGGTTTACTTGACATCAGAGACAGGATCAGTGGAGTAGGGCACCTTCCACTGTGCGCCAAAGCCGAAGGCTTAGTGGTATTTCCTTCGGTGACTGCATTATGCAGGTGCAGGGCGAGTGGGGCAACTGCGGTATGACGTTTAGTTTACTCTTTAGACATATAATAAGCTCCAAAGAATCCCTTACTCCTTACACCATCCACTGGATGCCGACTGACTCTGATGTGAAGGTTTTCGTCGTGGTTTACTTGACATCAGAGACAGGATCAGTGGAGTAGGGCACCTTCCACTGTGCGCCAAAGCCGAAGGCTTAGTGGTATTTCCTTCGGTGACTGCATTATGCAGGTGCAGGGCGAGTGGGGAAACTGCGGTATGACGTT
>NW_019646446.1:42809-50967 GCF_002806865.2 Cucurbita pepo subsp. pepo
AATATAATAATATAATATAGTAATAATAAAAATCGATGTGAGTAACGGTTAGATTCAAATTTATATTTTGTAAAAATAACTTTATTTAAAAATATAATAATAAGAAGAAAAAAAACTTCACCATTTGTTACTCTCCCAAAATTATAAATGTCATACTTTGATATATTTTGATTTGTCCATCATTTTGATTTTGGTGACACATCATCACGTCGGGTATGTTGTCTCGATTGTAATTTCTTCGTTTTAGCCCTGATTTGAATAATTGAAAGGTCGTTGAAATCGTTATTCCCGACCTTATACTGTGGACAGTTGAAAATAGTGAAAATAGTTAATAATTAAAAAGTAGGTTTGTTATCATCCAAACATCAATTAATTAATTGAAATTAATTAAAGTGAGATCAGGGCTAAAAAGCTAACAATCTCCCCGTTTTTTATGATAACAAACCATCTCAAGAAAAATTCATAAAAACCAAGGTAATACACCATCCATATAATAATACCAATACATGCTAATATATTATCATAAATTGTACTCAAGCATATTCTCCCCTATATTAATGTCTCAAGAAATTATGAAACATCAAACAAGTAAATGATTCATAAATAATAAAACAACAAACTTAGAGCATATTTTTCTTAATTTTCTCCCCCTTTGTAATCATGAGAAAGAACAATTGAAAGAGAATACATTTAAGAATGACATAATGGCTCCCCCTAAAAATATGCATTACAAAATTATAAAATTCAAGATATATCACAACGAATAATACCAAGCTCAAGCCTATTTTTGCAAAAAATTTCTTCATTCAATGGCTTGGTGAAAATATCGGCGGCTTGGTGAAAATATCGGCTACTTGATTATTAGAGTTTACAAAATCAAGAATAATATGTCCATTTTACCCATGCTCTCTAATAAAATGATGTCTAATGTCAATATGTTTAGTTCTAAATGATGAATAAGATTTTTAGTTAAATTAATAGCACTTGTATTATCACAAAATATAAGCACACTATGAAACTTTAATCCAAAATTACAAACAGTTTGTTTCATCCAAAGAATTTGTGCCAAAGAATTTGAGCACAACAACTAGCAACTGCAATATATTCCGCTTCGGTAGTAGATAAGGCAACCGAATTTTGCTTTTTACTAAACCAAGAAACTAACGAACTACCAAGAAATTGACAAGTTCCACTAGTATTTTTACGATCAAGTAAGCTTCCGGCAAAATCTGCATCAGAATATCCTACCAATTTAAATTCAACATTTCTAGGATACCACAATCCTAAATCAACAGTTCCAAGCAAATATTTAAATATTCTCCGCATGTAAATGAGATTCCTTAGGACAAGATTGAAATCTAGCACAAAGACACGCACAAAACATAATATCGGGTCTACTAGCGGTCAAGTAAAGTAAAGATCCAATCATATCTCGATAAGCTTTAATATCCACACTTTTACCTTTTTCATCCTTATCAAGCTTAGTGGATGTGCTCATGGGAGTTCTTGCAATCTTACGTCCATTGAACTTGAACCTTTTGAGCAAATCTTTAGTGTATTTCTGTTGATTGATAAAGATATCATCCTTGAGTTGTTTGATTTGAAGTCCAAGAAAGAAACTAAGTTCTCCCATCATACTCATCTCAAACTCACTATGCATACATTTAAAAAATTCTTCACATAAAGAAGGATTAGTAGAACCAAATATGATATCATCCACGTATATTTGCACTAATAGCATATCGTTTTCTTTAATCTTAATAAAGAGTGTAGTGTCGAGTTTGCCCATTTTAAAATCATTCCCGATAAGAAAATTACTAAGTCTATCATACCAAGCTCTTGGAGCTTGTTTTAAGCCATAAAGAGTCTTTTTCAACTTATAGACATGATGAGGAAATTCTACATTTTCAAATCCGGGAGGTTGTTCTACATAAACTTCCTCCATAATATAACCATTCAAAAATGCACTTTTCACATCCATTTGATATAATACAAAATTTTTGTAAGAAGCAAAAGCAAGTAACATTCTAATAGCTTCTAATCTAGCAACGGGTGCAAAAGTTTCTTCATAATCTATGTCTTCCTCTTGACAATAACCTTGAGCTACAAGCCTAGCTTTATTTCTCATGATATTCCCATTTTCATCCATTTTATTTCTAAAAAACCCATTTGGTTCCAATAATAGAAGTATTAGAGGGCCTATGGACTAATTCCCAAACTTTGTTCCTTTCAAATTTATTTAGCTCTTCTTGCATGGCTAAAATCCAAAACTCATCATTTTCGGCATCCTTAAGACTTTTTGGTTCAATTTGAGAAACAAAAGCAAGATTATTAAATAAATTAATAGAAGAGCGAGTTTTCACACCTTGTTCGAGATCACCAAGAATCAAGTTCTTGGGATGAGACAAGGCATACCTCTATTCTTTTGGCATTGATGAAGAACCTTCTTCCTTTAAGCTCACCTCTTCTTTACTTGTAACAATTTCTTTGCCGTTGTCACTAACGAGTAAATCTCCAAAATTTCTTTCTAAATCATCACTACAAATAGACTCATTAGAAATATTATTGCAAGATTCATCAAATACCACATGCATAGATTCTTCAATAACTAGAGTTCTCTTGTTGAAAATTCTATAAGCTTTACTAGTAGATGAATAGCCAAGAAAAATACCAATATCCGTTTTTGAATCAAACTTTCCAAGCTTTTCATTGTTGTTCAAAATAAAACATTTACAACCAAAAACTTTGAAATACCCAACATTTGGAATTTTGTTATGCCAAAGTTCATAAGAAGTTTTATTTAATGAAGGTCTAATTAAAACTCTATTTAAAATATAACAAGCGGTATTAACGGCTTCCGCCCAAAAATATTTAGGTAAATCATACTCATTTAACATTGATCTAGCAAATTCTTGTAAAGTACGATTTTTCCTTCCAACCACACCGTTTTGTTGAGGAGTCCTTGGAGAGGAGAAGTCGTGAGAAAAACCATTATCTTCACACAAAATTTTTCAAACGCAACACTATCAAATTCTCCTCAATGGTCACTCCTAATTTTAGTAATTAAAAACCCTTTTTCGTTTTGAACTCTTTTTACAAAACTAGCAAACTTTTCAAAACATCATTCTTATGTTTTATCATCAAAACCCAAGTAAATCTTGAAAAATCATCCACTATCACACAAGCATAACAATTTCCTCCATAACTAGCTATTTTAGAAGGGCCAAATAAGTCCATATGGAGTAGTTGAAGAGGTCTAGTAGTAGAAATCATATTTTTAGATTTGAAAGAAGACTTAGTTTGCTTACCCATTTGACAAGCGTCACAAATTTTATCTTTTTCAAATTTAAGTTGAGGAAGACCTATGACTAATGAATTTTTTGAAATATTTGAGATCAAGTACATACTAGCATGTCCTAGTCTTCTATGCCATAGCCAAGAGTTATCAAGCAAAACCGAAAGACATTTATCATTTGTAGGACAATCATTCAAATCAATAGTATACACATTATCATCTCTATTTCCTACGAACAAAACTTTTCTATCACTAGCATTTTCAATTATGCAATTATTCTTATCAAATACAACTCTAAAACCTTTATCACATAATTGACTGATGCTAAGTAAGTCATGCTTTAAACCATCAACTAACAATACATTTTCAATGAGAGTACAAGAGTCATTACCTATAGTACCCTTACCAATTATTTTACCTTTCTTGTTATCACCAAAGGTTACTAAGCCACCATCCTTCTTGGAAAGATTCACAAACTTGGATGAATTACCCGTCATGTGTCTTGAGCAACCACTATCCAAGTACCACTTATTTTTCTTGGAGGCTTTCAAACAAACCTAAAAACAAAGATATTCAAAATTGACATTTTGGTACCCATACTTGTTTGGGTCCTAGAAAGTTAGTATTCACAAATTTAGGAATCCATTTCATATTTGCATTCATATTAAAAACATTGTATTTGGATAAGTAACAAGAATAATTTTATGTCCAAATTTACCACACGAGAAACAAACAACATTATGCAAGAATTTATTTCTTGGACTAAATTTGTGTATTCTATTTTTATTCGAAAAATTATTTTCTAAAACATTGTTAAACTTTGTATTTTGAAAAACTTTTCTTCCTAAATGAATATTTTGAGAATTTTTCAATTTAAAGCACTTAGGTCTAATATGACCTTCAACACCACAATAATGACATATAGGCACAAATCTAGATTTATCATACTTAGATATAAATTTACATGTGTTAGATTTAGACATGATAGGGGATGCTTTAACAAATATTGTTTTAGAACTTGAAGGTGTAGAACATTCATCAATATAGCCTAATCCTCTTTTATCACTAGATGACTTACCTCCTTCAAGTATTTTATCTAATTTTTGAGCACCTATTGTTAACCTTTTAATAGACTCCTTGGCCCTACTAAGTTCTTGCAAATTATTTGATTCAATTAATTTATCTTTTTCACAACAATCATGCTCAAGAGACTTGACTTTATCAATAAATGCATTTTTCTCATCCCAATCAAATACATGTTTTTCACAAGGTACATCAATTTTAACAATATTATGATCCTTCTCTTTTAAGTAAGAAATTTCATTTAATAAAGACTTCACTTTCACTACAACAAATATTGGATTAGATAGCTTCCAAAAAATGCTATCATAGACCTTTTATAACATTTTTCGTGACAGCCCATGTTATTAAAAGTCTGAAAACTTTTTATAGCGTTTTTGTATAGCTATAATAAATGTTATAATATAGTACCTAAATATAGCTTATATGCAATGCTATGAAAACATTTTATAGCATTTTTGTTAAAGTTATAAATATGTAAACATAACTAAAATATTATGCTATCATTCATTTTTAATAAGCTATATTTATACTATATTTTATGCTATCATTCATTTTTAATAAGCTATATTTATACTTTTAATCTTATGCTATAACAAAAATATAATTGAAATTTAATAATCTACTAACACATTACAAAATAAAGTATTCAACTCGATCTATATAAGAATATCAGACTCGTTACACTAGCACAATTTTCAAATCAGTTCTTCCCCACCCAATACACAATAAATAGAACAAAAACTCACTATCCACAATATGTGACATCTTTGATTTTGATCAAATCAAGTACACCAATCCTAAAGGTATTCGAACCGACATCAATGTCTTCTATGTTCCACCCTTTTAGCAATGTCAATTGATAAATTGTTCGTTGTTGCTTGCCAATTAGTGCTTCCTTGCTCCAACAAAAACTTGATCGTTGGGTTGAGGATTAGGGTTGCCTTATCAATTTGGTATCAGAGCCTAAGTTGCATCTTTGTGGCCGACTCTAGGCAATGTCAATTGATAAATTGGTCGTTGTTTCTTGCCAATTAGTGCTTTCAAGGAATCCTGCAACATTATCAAAGCATATATATCAGTGATTCGAAGAGAAGTGCAAAATAGTACCAAAAGGTTTGACATAAGGTGATTCGAAGAGAAGTGCAAAATAGCAACAAAATCTAAATATCATATATAAGTAAAAAAGAGAATAGAACATTATTGTTCATCTTATATATGTAAGCACGTTTCATTTCTTAAAAACAGAGCATAGAAACATTAGTTCAAATACTTGCATTACAGCTTCCAATTAGAATTGAAAGGGGAGGGCATTGTCCACTCAAAGTTTACGAGGAAAGAAAGAGCATTACGCTTTTTGATTCCCTTGGATGAAAACCATAACTTTGTAATAAAACCCAATCCTTTCAAATAGCCCTTTTTGATGAAGTGTTGTCCTCATATGATAAACCAAACAGAACCATTAAAAAAAAATTGATATCATGATGAGTAAGGCCAACCAAAAAAAACTTATTAACCAAAGAAAATGACCATACAAACTAATGAATTCTCTTGAGAAAAAAGAAAAGTAGTCTTTAAAGGGTCTACAAATATTCTTTCTCCTAGTCACTCCAAGTTAGCAAACAAAAGTCAAAGACCGAAATCAGTCTAACTGGTCTTCTAATTAGGAACAACTTCTTCTAATTGATCTTCTAATTTATCTAAGATCTCAGTTGAAGAAATCCTTAAAATCAAATAAGAAGAAGAATGTGTTGTTGAAAGCCCTAAATGCAAAATAACAATAACAGTAACAACAGGGCCACACAAGTTCTTGTTGTTGTTGTGTGAAAGTGAGTGATCTTGCCAATCATGTATTTAATAAGTTATACACAAGGAAGGAGAAAAGGAGACCTAATATATCAAAGGAAAAAAAAAATCAAGGAAGGAGAAAAGGCCACAAAAATTTAGTTATACATAATACAATAGGTATTTTGCTCAAGGAATTTATATGCAGTCCATCAATACGTGTATAAACTTCTTCCTACTACTTGATACTTGCAGAATATGTAACCCGTTAACATAAATCATTCCTACCGGTAGAATGTGCTTGAAATAACCTATGAATTAACAAATTCCTCTAAACTTAATTACTTTGTACTCTTAGGCTTATTTTTTTGTTTGTAATCTTCATGTGGTTCCTCAATTTGGGCATGTATTGATTGAACCAACACAATGAAAAATAAAGATAGTTTCTTGTATTATGTTTTTATTCCGTTGATCTAACTCACAAAACTACATTCAACCTTTTAACACAAGACAACAACTACATCTACCTCACAGAACTCACCAATCTACAATCAAAGAAAAATTCAATTCTACAAATACAAACTTAAAAGTAAAGTACATTACTTAATGAAGGACCAAAGGACTGAACTCACAAAAGTTTATTAGTGTGTACTAAATGTAAATGAAAAACTGCATTATTTAGTAGTAGTTCGATCCTTCAATCTAACTCACAGAACTACATTAAAAAAGAAATTAAAAAGGAAGATACAGACACAAATCACTTAGAATAATTCATCAATGAAATTCTTTACAAAGTGAGCCAACAAAGAAGATAATAGGGAAAAAAAACAACTAACCTCTATCTTGTATTGTTCAATTTGGAGTGAGGTAGGAGAATAGGGTTTGTCATAGACAAAGCATCAACAATAAACTGTATGCCTCCTCTCAATGCCACCATCTTGAGATCTCATGCAAATCAGAGAAAAATTTTGAAGCACGCAAGAAAGAATGATGGATCTTGAGGGAAAAATTTTGAAGCAGGAAAGAAGGAAGGATGGATGGATTGTTGAGCGAGAGAAAGAAGGCTAGATTTGGTTTTGCCCTAGTGCCTGAGAGAATATGAGTGTCTAGAGGGAAAAGGAGAGAAAAAGAAAAGAAGGCTTTTATACGCATGATTAGGTTTTTAGAGATAACATTAAAAAAATAAAAATAAAAATAAAAAACTTTTATTTTCTTTCTAATTTATAGCATCTTTTAGAAAATGCTATACAAAAAAGCTATAAAAGATGTATTTGTTGTAGTGCTTATTTTCAATGATTGAAGTCTTATATTTCTTTTTAAGCACAGTATACTTTGAACTAAGTTTCTCTAAATCAATTTGCATCTCATCAACCAGTTTAAATAATTCATGATAAGAAAGAGATTCAAGAGTTACCTTATCTTCTTCGTCTTCTTCTTCATCCTCTTTGTCATTATGAGCCATGAAGCAAATATTTGCTACTTCTTCATCACTTCCACTTGCACTTTCATTACTATCATCCATTTTAAATAGTTCATAATTATGAACTAATATGCTACTTTTTATTTCTTTAATTTGGTTTCTTCCCACATGAGTTATTTCAAGAGTTTTCCATATTTCATATGCCGCACAAGAGAGAACATTTATAGCACTAGCATTAAGACAACATTTTTTTTTTATCATGCTCATCAAATTCCTCTTCTATCTTAGGCACCTCAATATTATTAACAATTTTTATTGGAATGTAAGGACCTTTACTAACATTTAACCACAATTGATAATCAATATATTGCAAATAAATTTTCATCCTAGCTTTCCAATATATATAATTTGTTCCATCAAAATAAGGGGCCTAGAGATTGATTGTCCTTTACTAAAACAATTATTAACACGTAGGTTTGCCCTATGCTCAAACAATAAAGTTTATATGAAAAATATATAAAAGCAACCCGCTCTGATACCAATTGTTGGATCGGTATGGAAACCCTAGGGGGGGGGGG